>NW_009944653.1:9294-99294 GCF_000696875.1 Nestor notabilis | reverse complement strand
TGGGGAGTAGTTAGTTTAAAAAAGCAACTAATGGCTTCTGTGTAAGACAGTAAATATAGGAACAGGGCATGAAATTGTCTGCCACTGGAAGGTTAGAAATACTTTTCACTGCTGGCACCACAGTTGGGGTGCACAGCCTTTGAGGAAGCAACTCTGTTGTGCAAGAAGCTGGATGAATAGTTGAAAGTTAAGGGAAGGAGTGGTTTTTCCCCAGAAGGCTGATCCCAAGTTGTAAGAAAATATCAAAAATGGGTGGAATGATATTATTTCTAGTGTTCTGTCTCCCAACTTTTATGTAACATTTAAACCCTGATACAGTAAAACTATGATGGTACTATTTGTGGCAGTTGAAAGAGAAATAATTGAGTGTATCTTTAGAAGTTAAGAAGCTTCTATTTCTTCCCTTTGATTTTACTGCTAGTTTTGTGCATAGTTGTCAGACAACATATTAAAGAAACCTTTTGTTCTGAAATGTACTGGAGAGCTTTCTGTACAGAGCCATGACTGGAAGGCTTGAATGACCCTGCAATCTGTTTTAGTCTAACATTTGAAAACGACTATGATTAAGGAAGGTAGCATTCAAGACCATTTAAGGCATCCTAATATTTGGCTTCTTAACCAAGTCTTGAGGAATTAATTTACATAAGTTACTCTGGAGATCCAGGCATGAATCCTCCCTTGAAGTCAGTTGCAATAGCTGCCTGGTCCCCTGAGGATGGCAGTCTCGTCATGTGTAGTGAATTAGCAGGCACAGTATTTATCTGAAAGTGTTTTTTACAGGTGAGAATTAGTATTTCTTCTCCTGCTGTGTCCTGGCTTTTATTGCTTTATTTTCTTAGGGAAAAAAACCCATTGGGTTTAGCTCAGAGATCCTAAGTACTGTGGATATTTATGTACTAAACATCTTCTTTGTAGAAGAAACAAATGTGAATCAATCATGAAATCAACCCTAATGGTTAATCACTTAATACATCAAATTGCTTATCCATGTTCTTGTTGTATAGCCCCAACGATGTACCTGTATTTTCCAAACATACTGTAACAAGAGCAGATACTCAATTTTAGAAGTTTCACAAAGCTTTATCTCAAGAGGTTTGATATCAGAACTCTGTGGTTTACCAAACTGATTTGAAAGGCTGCAAAGGCTTTATTAAGGTTTGCCTTTGCCACATAGCTTTAGTATACTGTGGAGATGAAGCAGCTTTTCATAAACTAAAGAGAACTAGCCTGCACCCTAGTGTGAATGCTGCCACTGATACGTAACGTAAGATATGGATTTGCAGATACTACCTACAGCTGCCAGGGTCTAGAGGACATTGAGCAAAGTGATCCCCTAAAGGCAACTGATATACATACCAATATGGGCAGTAGGTGAGCATTTGTTTTTCCTTCTGCTCTGATGCTACCAAGCAGAGTGAAATGCCTGCACAGGGAAGGGCAGTTGTGTTCTCTCTGGGAATGTTTCAGATTTCCTTGATCATTGGAATAATAAAGCTGTTAGAAACATCTGAGGCTCTGCCCTTCGCTTCCAGTTGGTGACGTGGGGGCAGCACTCCATCTGGGTGGTAATATTTTGGCAAAAAGGCTACATGAGCGGTGGTCTAGCAAGGGACCTGGGCTATTACAGAGCAGTAAAACACCTTCCTGTTTTAAACCAAGTCAACGGAAGAAAGAAGGAAAAGGCAGAAATTGCCTGGTGGGTACGTGTGGTGCCTTTGCCCTTCCTCATTCTCCCCAGTAATTTTTAGTATTTTCCATTTAATTCACCTTTTTCTACCGGGTGCCAAATTGTGTCTTCTGGGGTTATAAGTTTGGCTGTAGACGTGGTTTAAAGACTATAAACATGTCTCTGTACAACTTGATTCTGTGAGGTGCTAAATGCTTCCTATTAGATGCTAAGTGCTTGACACAATGTGGGATTAGTATTTTAAATCAAGCTTGTGCAGTGATGGTCCTGTGGTGCTTTCATTAATAACAAATAATAGTAGGAGGCTTGGTGGAATGTTTGAAATGGCAAGATGGTGGTTTTCGAAGGACAGACTACCAAAATTTAGGTGTCATTTCAAAGGCATTTACAATGATGAAAATTAGATTTGACTTCAAATCTGTGAAAGTATTATAAAGTTATTGACCATCTAACGTGTTACTTTGTTTAAAAAAAGAAGTCAGAATGAGGGTAACTATTAAACTGGTGGAGAGATTTATGTAACTTTTGATACTACGTGGATGTATTGAGCACTAGGACCAGCATGTGTGTTCTTAAACCATCTTTAGTAGTCTTAAAGACTTCAGTGTTCATCCATTTAAAAGCTGATAGTTCATCTTATAGCTTTTAATATGGCACGAGCCATATAACGTACAGGACCAGGCTAATGCAGAGGCACTAGCTGCTCAACAGTATTTGACTTTAGGTACTGCTTAATAATTTTTCCTTATGTTTTAAGGATTTTGACACACAGGTTTTATTTTGTGTATCAGTATGTTGTACTTCAGATTAGGACATATCTTTAACGGAAAAAAAGATGTTAATGAAGGAATTACGAAGTAGTTCTGGTAGGCACGGTTTCTTATTCTGTTTTTTTAATATGTCGGGTCATTAGATATTTCTAGCGAATACAGAAAACATCAGTAAAAACATTCTATTACTAAATTGCAACATAAGGGTGGGTTTTAATAGTATCTTATATCTGTTTTCTAAAGCAAAAACTTTGCTGTTACACAAGTATCACATATTTTACATTGCTTTTATGGTGAGGTCTCTTCAGCATCTTGTTATGGGCAGTATTGTATGAACTCCAAGAAATTGTCTTGTTTGAGAGTACTTGCTGTTTATATGATACTTGTTTGCAGAATTACTTGCATTTTGTGTTCTGGATTTAACTATACAACTACTCCATTACATCAGGGAATTAAAATAAATGGATCTAGCTGATTTTTCAGTGTAAATAGGCTTTCAGAGCTCCATATTTTTCTCTTCAATGAAAGATGATGATGAATTAAGCATGTTCTCTTGTAAGATTGGCTGCGTTCCTGAAACTGTTTGTGTACAAGTGATTTGAGAGCTGTCAAAGATGATTTTGCTTTGTGGGTTCCAATAATGGAATCACTTTGTTGCTGCAGCTTTATTCATAGCAAATTAATAATGTTGTTATGAAAACCTGTGTAAGCTAATAAGGTAGAATGTGACATGAAATTCCTGCCTTTCTACTATCAGTTGCCTGTTACTGGAATTGGGTCTCGTATTGTACTGAGTTACAAAAGCGTAATAAAAAAAATTGCTAGAAGTTATTTATAGGTCAGTGTAGGCAATTGTGCTTTTGCCTGTTTCTTTGCGTATAGTATAATGAGAACGCTTATGGCTCTTCTTCTACCCACAAGGAGAAAAGCTGTCTTAAAGTCTGCCTGGATTTTTTGGGAAGAAAGACACTGAATCCCATTTATAAGCAGTAGGGGCAGCTGCATGCTACAGAATGAAATGTAGAACACTTGCTTGAATTTTATTGCAGCAGTGAGAAGGAATAGTGGGGTTCTGTTTTCTTTCACCTGGAAGTTGCAATTAGATCACAGTAGAAAACGGTGAATTCAAAGGACAAGCTGCAACTCTACGCACCCTTCCTCTCTTCCACTGCTCTCAGCCTCTAAAAAATCCAGCCCACAGCGAAACCCAAAAGCACCCCCCAGCATTGCAAGTCTGAGTTAGATAGTAAAAACAAAATAGTATCTATGCTTGAGAGATGGCAAAGATAGAATTATTAGTAGAGTGTCAACATTGTTCCGTTACCTTGAGGGAAATAACCCTCAGAAGAAATGTTTTGCTTCCTAATTTGACCAATTTACACAAAGCAATTTGTGTCTTTTGCCCTTGCTGTGACACTCCCATTCTCAGATACAGAAAGTCCCACAAGTGAGGGGAGAGAAAGCAGCCGGGCAAGGGGAGGGAATCTCGGTGCCAGCTTCAGATACTGAGAAATGTGAGAACTGACATCTGTCTGAGACAATTCTTGTCAAACACTGTGGCACACAGTGCAGTGCTCTGGGGGATTTAGCAGAGGGAATGTGTTGTGGGATAGTAATAGCTGGCTACAAATATGGATAGCAGGCTTGAAAACACAAACAAAAGAAAGCCCATACTGGTCAAAACAGGGGAGGGAAAGAATATATTCAATATGCATTTGCTAAGCTAGCTACTGTTCTCTTCCTAATACTTTTCTAATAAACTGTATAGGAAAAAGTAAATTCTTTGGTTACTGCATTGATTGTTCTGGTATTTACACTGTCAAACTGTTTCTACTTAAAGGAGTTTTTGCTCTTGGTTCATCACAAGTATCTGCCCGCCCCAACATTTCTTCCCCTTCCAGCTCAAATGTTCATAAGCTTATGCTATTTTGCTTTGTGCTGTGATAACTAAATTGAGTTATTGAAGATCAAGACAAGGGTGTAACTAGTTAAGAGATAGTTACTCTTCTCCTGGGATAGTTACTCTCTGAGGTGGGAAGACATTAGAGATTAGTCTAAATGTTTTGTTGTCATGTAATGCTTTAGTTTATTGTTGCCTTGTGCAATTCTCTACCTGTTATGTTGAAAACAAAAAAAAAGTTCAAACATACTGTCTTTCTGACTAGTTGTCTTCCTTGACCATGAGTAACAGCTTTAAGTAGTATGGAATATTAAAAAGGCACTTAATAGTTTTTGCATGATAACAATATTTTGCATGATAACAATAGTCACTGATTGTGCTTTTGCAGAAACAGGGATATGCTCATGGGATTAGTGCATGCAGATGGCACCAGCTGAAAAAAAGAGGAGTACTAAGGACAACTATCATTCTAGAAATGTGGATGAACAGCTTGTGAGATTGTTCAGTCGAGAAGAGTTCAGGGATATAAAAACCTGTTGCAAACAACAGTGGAAATGACTGTTCTCCTTGTCAAAAGGGAAGGCTTAAATTGTATTGACGCAATTGCATAAAATGCAGAGGACAGTGTTAAACCAGGAGGTAGTGTGAGGGGATATCTGGTGCATCTCTTATGGCCCTGAGAAGCATTGGCCGTATGAATTTTCATGTCATGTTCGTTATGGCCAAAGAGCTGAGCCTGGTCTACCACCCAGGACGGACTGTGAGAAACAGAAAAGGAAGCATAACAGGGACACCATGAACCCAGCCTTTTGGCAAAAGTTGTACAGCATAGAAACAGAAACTGTAGAATACATTTACCACCAGTTTCTAGCTTTTGAGGGTTTTTTATACCACATGTAATATGTGGGGTGGCTGTGTGCAGGAAACAAAGTGGGTCCCTACCAAATCTTCACCATTTCTTGTTCCTATCCAACTTGGGTAAGTCTTCAGATAGATGTGGCTTCACCAGATGATTCTGCTGTGCTCTTCCGTGTTTTGGGATAACGTAAGGGTGGACTAGGCAGCCATGCAACATACTTCTTGAGGGACTGTTTCATCAAAGGCCCGGGAGCTGCAGGTAGATGCAGTTAGATAGCACTTTTGAGCTGTACTGAAGAGTTAAACGTTGCTGATAATAGTTCATGTAATTTGGCAGAGACACTGCAAATGAGATAGATTTCAGACCACTGGGGCAGTGTCACTCCAGCTGGTGCTTCAAAGCCTTTCACAAAGATGGAGATGAAAAACTGTGAAGCAGCCTAGTCAATAAAGAAATAAATTAACAGAGAAGAATCTCAGCAAGGCAGGGGCAGGAGTGTATGTGGTATGCCACAGTCTGAGGACATCGAGCCTAGGTGATGGGCTGGATGAAACACCAGGCTCTGTTAAACGAGGCAGCGTTGCAGTGGAGCTGTTGCTTTGGATCCCCTGTTGTATTTGAATTTAAAAGAAAGTTGGACATCAAGGTAGAAGATGACTTGCTTCAAGACATTTCCATGACCTTGAAATCTGTGTGTAACTCTAAAGATTTCTAATAGAGCTTTATATTTTTTTTTGCAAACAACACTCTTTTAGTCAAGAGAACAGAAAGTCTGATTGAAACATTAAGATATCTGAGTACATTCAGATGAGTGTGAAAAATACCTGCCTGAGAACTGAAGAACAAAGATCATGTGTTTTACGGGTTGTAATTAATTTGTAAAAAAAATGCAGGAAGGATATTTCAGAAGGGGAGATGAGGATCACAAGTCGTTGTGGGGCTTTTGTTTGAATTTTTTTATTATTAAGAAGCAGGTATTCCATCTTGCAAGGAACAAACATTGCTTTACCAGAACTTGTTGCTTTCTGGGATAGAAAGTGAAGGTGTGAAGGCTTCTGAAATGAAAGTACTTGAGGAATTGGAAACTTGCCCTTTTTAGGTCTCCAAGATTTGTAATGTTTCTGTTCTAAGGGAACTTATATTAGCCAAGAGAGATTTAAGTTGGACAGAATTTCTGCCTTTCCCCCAACTCCCCCAAATGTGCAAATCACTGCAGAATGGATTTCTTGCCACACAGTTTTTAAGATGTGTGGATCCACGATGTCCATAAGCTATGAGCTTTTGCCTGTAGCTTGGTTTGGGTCTGAAAAGTTTGCTGAGCTCAAACTTTTATGCTGTGTAGTCTTAGAAGCAAGTGAGAGGGAAAGCAAAGCAGACCACAGGACTGAAGAGGTGATGGGCAGGTCAGGCATGCTCATTTCCTAAATATGGGGTTTACAGTGTTAGGGGTAAGTGCACAGCACAACGGAGGAAGGTGCTTCTACAACTAGATCTCTCTAACACACCTCACCTCTGCTATGAAGCTAGGACAAATTGTGTTGTAGGTGCAGTAGATCAGAAGGCAACATGAGTGGGTTGAATGTGTGGCAGGGATTAAAGGTAGGAGCCTTTAATCTGTGTGTCTGAGAAGGGTTCTCATCAAGTATGTCCATAAATGTCTCTCTGCTTACTAAAATGAGGTAGTGGCAAGGGAAATCAGAACTCTTTTAAGAAGTTGCCTCTATTTGTGAGTCTTGGGGAGTTCATAGAGGCTGAGTTAAAGCCCATTAGCCAGAGTACAGTCTGATAGTCTGTTGGCTGATAGCAGGTAACAGTTTAAGACATGTGATGTTAAAGCATTGCAAGATAAGACTGAGATAGTCACAGATGCATTGATGAAAGTGTTGTGTGTCAGGCCACGAGCTGCAGAGAACAGAAGACACTTCAATCAGCTGCAAGGAGGCCTGTGAATAAACTGATGTAATTTGCCCCAAGGCCAGTGTTTTACACTGTGCGAATAATGGAGGAAGGACTTGTCTGAAAGAGATAACTGCTGTAACACATCAGACTGGAGACCAAGCTAGGATATGAAAGCATAGTTTTGTTACCTCTTTCAGCACTAGCTATTGCGCAAACCTGGGATTACTTTTGGACATTTCAGTTGTATGTTTCTTTAACTTTTTATTAGCAGGTCATGTAGCTAGACTCTGAGCTCCTTTTGGAGTTATATCAGAATTTGAGAGTTAATATCACATTCTTAAACTGAAGAGGAGTAGCCATAGTCAGTATAAAAATGCATCTCTGAGTGTGTATATGCAGAGATGATGTAGCAAATGCATGGGGCTAAAAGGATGCTGTTGTCAATTGTGGTAATGACTTGTAACTGAAGAAGGTCTTGAAATACTACAGTGCGCTTAACTTGGAGAAAATCAGTTATGCTGGAATAAATGGGCACCAGTGTTTTTTTATGGAGAGGACTAGCTGAGATAAAAGGTGGACAATAGGTAGCACATTCTTTTAAGAATTCTTAGGGGAGGGAGCACAAGGCAAACAACTCTATGAACTCAGTGTTGAGGAAAAGTGTTCAAAAAACTTCCAGTGCTAAGATATTTGTGGTTCTTGGTTTTTTTGTGTGGGTTTGTTGTTTGTTTGTTTGTTTTTTTTTTTTTATTTATATTCAGATGTACCTAAGCTAAAGAAAAAGATGAAATAAGACCGAACATGGAGAACTGCTGTCTCGGAAAAGGTGTGTGTTTGGGGTTTTATTTCATTTTAGTGGAGACTGTATTTGGGCTCTCTGTGATGCACAAACCTCTTAACTTTGTCTTTGCCACCAAGATCCCTTCTTTGCCCTCGGGGGAAAAAGAAATCCACTTATGCTTTTTTCTACTTCTGTATTAGACTAAATGTGTTTACACAGAGTTATTACTGGAGACAGGCACAGGACAAAACCCCCAAACTCCACCTTTTTCTGAAAGCTAAAACATTCTTGGCGTTTCACCTCCTGAAAAGTTTGATTTACGTTGTCCTAAGTCAGTCTCCTTGATATTAATCAATACTTTCTCTCTGTTTTAAAACAGGAAATAGCTTCAGTCTGTGTTTAAACCCTGCAACGTCTCATGTCGTGACCTCTAGTAGTTTGTTCCTTTTCTCCCCCTTCCCCTGTTTTTCCTTCTTTTCCTTCTCACAAAGGCCCCTCAGCCTCTCTTTGGGTTTTTCCTGAACAGTTGGAGCTGTAGCTATTTAAGTTCCTGCTTTGGGTACTTTAGTCTTACAGGCTTCCAGCACTGACTTTCTCACCTTCTTTGGCCTTTCACTTTGCTTTCCTTTCCCTCTCATACCATGCTGTGTTTTTCCCAACTCTTCGGCTTCTTGCACCCACTTCAGCCTTGGGGTGTAGGCTTCTGGTAGTCTTAAAACCCTCTGTTCTATCTGTGGTGTTAATGAACTACTTGACACCAGGTGCATAAATCACTGCTGTAGATGGTAGTGTCAAGTAGGTAGGAGCATACAGGAGGCTAATTCTGCAGTCCAAACAGGCAGTGTAGGCATCCAGAGATACTGTACATTAGGAAATGGAAAGCCTGTATTTCTTTGTGGCATTCTGTTCAGTAATTCAATAGTGTTAAATCTGTTCCTGAAGGGGTATGGGGACACTTAGTATCTCTCCACTCGCTTTCATTTGTTTTGTTTGGAGACTTGACAAACCAAAAGTGTTGGAGAGCTGTTAGAATTAGCTGAGGAGACACGCATTGAGAGAACCCTGTACATAATTTTAACAGACCTTGGCATAATTAGCAGGATCTTCTAGGAGGGGGCCCAGGAATAAACTGGCCAGAATATCATGCTTTACTTTTGCAGAGGTTGAGTGGAGGCTCTTGGCAGGGCAGCTGTCTGACGGGATGCTGGTGCGGTGGGGAATGCTGGTGTTAATTTGTCCATTCATGTACCAGAATAAACAGATGGCACTGCTAGACTGATGCATATTTCCTTTCCTTTTGGTGCAGATATTTAATGTCTTTATGAGCAGAAAAGTTAAAAGTGCAGAAGAAATGCATGCTAGCTTACTGGCTGCTTTATTCCTTTTCCTTGCCTCCAAGGTTTTATTTTTTTAAGAGCCGGGTCTCATGAGTGCTGTCCTCAAGTTCAGTTTCCTGGTTGAAAATCTGCATACGGTAATGCAATATTCTTCTCCAGGAAAGATTTTTATGGCATATGTAAATGAAATAAGACCAGCCCCTGGTGGTATTAACAGGATGCTGGCTGTGTATTAACGTGCTTGCAGCTTAGGTCATTCTCACCGAACCCTGCAGCTCTGTGAGGTTCAACTGCTTTGTGGAGATGACTTTGCATTCTTTCAGTGACCCTTTGTAAAATACTGTTTCATTAAAGAAACTTTTTTTTTTTTTAACAGACATCTCTTCCCAACTGTAGATGGTACTGAATCAAATGTGTAATAGTTCTGTTTATACAGGCATAATTAAAGAAATGTGAATGGGATTCTGGCCAAAATCTGCTGTAAACATATTATAATGGGAATAATCACTTTCTTTCATGATCACTAAATTCTCTGGATCAAACTGATCTTTCCAAATGTTAATCCCTTTGGGGGCCAGGGTGGTTTCCTTTACTTAAACTTTCAGAGAAACTTTGACTTCTATCAATTTCTTTGTTTTCAAAAGCCAGGACTTATAGTGGGAGTGGAATGAGATTAGAGCAGACACAGCAAACATCAGTGGTACATGGGTGTGCCAGAGAGCTTCCAGGCTCACTGTGGCATTAGATGTATTGCCCTTCTTAAAAGCCTTCATTTGCGTCAACAAGTTGGATTGAGGAAACTTTACAGTTCTCTTTCAGGAACAGGAGAGAAATAATGAGCCGGACAAAAGTGATCCTCAGCATCTTACTGTGTGTTTCCTAAGATATGATGTTAGTTGGTGCATTTCTTGCAGAAGTCATCAAGTTGCCTTATTGCACAGCTGGAAGCTTCCTTGGGATTCTGCAGCACTGAGAGGAGTATTTGTTTCCTGTGTTCGGGAAGCAGTAAGCTTTTTCATAGGGCTGCATTGAAAGCCAAGCTTCACACAGGTTCTTTTCCCACTTAGAAGTCTGTGCAGCAGAAGAAAAAATATTTTTTAATGGAGTAATTGGTTGTTTTCACTAAGTATTTTCTATTTAGAAGATGTTTTGGTAGTAAAACTGAAGAGCTGCAGCCAAGCAAACCACTAGCAGAGGAGACAAATAGCAGGAAATTTTCTGTAGCAGGAAAATTGAGCTTGCCTAATGCAAATTTTGTTGTACCATGTGTGGATTGAAGCACCCTCTGACATCTATCCAAATGGAGTAATGAGTGGATGTGATTATCCAAACCAAGGTAGGTAGATTGATCTCCAAGTCTTTCAGTTACGTAATAGTGCCCGACATTTTGTCATAGAACATGTAGTACAGTTAGTACTAAGACACTTGCAGGCCATCTGTGAGCCCTTGGGGAAGGGAATCTTGGTGTAATAAGGTCTTCGTTATGCTCTCCTGGTTGAGAGCTACTTGGGATTGTGCTCTGTATCCTTTTGTCTTTCCCATGTGCTTTGCATTCTGGAAGTTGAGTGTTAGCTCAATTAGGAATGTAAGACAACTGCCACCAAAGTAAAAAAAATATCAGTAGATACTGAATTATGTGGATGAAGAATTAAATTCTCCTTGTTAGCTGCCTGGCATCTCAGGAATAGCAGTAGGTGTGCTTTTTTTTTTCCTATGCTTCTTATTTTTTGGGAGGATTCCCTTAGTACTAAGTGTTAGTCTGCCAAAGCCTGAATATTCTTTTTAAAATATTCCATTGCTGTTGTATGTTCTTATTTTTGTCTCTTACTGCTGAAGTAAAGGAGGAGGAGCTGTGGTATGCATGCAGTGAAATGGAATTAGATACTTTAATTTTCTCTGCAGTTGATTTTTTTTATTATAAGTTGTTATCTTGGGATGTTTTTGTGAAGATCTAGATTACCATGTCATTATTATTACTTTATTATTATTATTATTGTTACGGCAACCTTCAGACATATGATTTACAAAATTGAAGTGTTAGTTAAGGCTAGAACAGAGCAAGAGCAAAAGGGGCCCTGCAGCACAGGAGTATAATACCTGACCTTTTCTCTTCCAAGAGGTTTTTAGTAGGATATCTCTGAACTTAGTGGCTAATACTGCATGTTAGCTGTTCTTTGGCTTGTGATAAATACATATAGAAACTTACATTTGCTGTAATTGTCAGCTAATGATCTTAAGCCTGGTTTCATATATGAGTGTCTGAATTGGACCAGACCCAATCTAATCCAGTTTTTTTGTTTCAAACAGTGACCAGTAGTAGCTGCCTTGGGAATGTGTATATGATTAGTGAATGTGAGATCTCTATTGCCATCTGCATCTTGTTTTCATAATCCTAGATTTTAAGGTTTTTTTTCCCTCGAATTTTAGATCTTTCTCTCTGAATGTGTTTAAACCCTAATGTAACTTAGAGGTTAGTCTATAATCTCACCCTGGACAGAGATGTTATTTACTGTGCAGTGAAAGTATCCCCTTTTGCTTTATATCTTGGTAATTTCATTGAATGCCATCAGGGTTGTAATTTGTTTAGCAGATTTCTAAAGTCGTTGTCTTTTTGGACATAGCTGATCAATTTCCTTACATGGAGCTGAGATTCCTAGGTCCAGAAATATAATTTATTCCAAAGCCTTGCCTAACAACTGAGGTGCTGAAGGACTGTGAACAAATGATTTCTAGCTAGTCATACCCTAGGCAAGGCCAGAAAAACTAAGCCTGGCAAGTAGCTATCTTGAATTTGCACAAGATGCTTTTATGGACTAGCTTTGGTACCCCATGAAGTAGACTTAGTTTAAGTGTCCTCTTTAGACTGGGAAATCAGGTTTAGGTAAGGTGTGCTACCCATCTCCTGTTGGGCTACTTGAAGAGGATGGAACAGTGGATTCTGGTTTCTAAATCCTATTCCCGTTGTTGCTTCCACCAGTTATCCAGAGGGCAAAATTCCTCCCCCTCCTCTAGCTTTATCTCTGCCTGCTAAAATGGACTCAGTCATCAATCTATACCTTGAGGAACAATTCAGTTATCCTTATGTGTTTCACACATCTGGGACATGGTCAGTGAAATCTAACCAGGGATTTGTTTTTCTAGTACTTAAATAATCTCCAATTATAGAGTAAAAATCAGGAAAAAAAAAAACCAAAACAAGATCATGGTGAACCCTGAAAGGGTTAAACACGACACACTGCACCAGAGTTTGTATTACTTGTGACACACTTGAAACAGTCATAGACCATTAGTTCAGATTTATCTCTGTGTGTGCGTCTTAGTGTTCTTCTGTAAACGCTATAGCAGCCGTGTAGAAAAACAGGTTACCGGAACTAGTTGTAAGATGAAGATGTCTTTGCTAAAGTAATGCCAGAGAAGTTTGTCACTGGAAACTCTCCACTGAAAGGCTGTTGAAAGAAAGGTGAGTCGGTGGAATGGAAGACAGAAGAAGGACCTTTAAGCAGCATACAAAGAAAGGAGGGAGGTCATGTTTATTTTCCTAATTATGGTTTCAGGAGAGTAACTGGCTGCAAAATTACTTAATTATCTTGTGTTTATTGTAAACTCCTGTGCTTTTCCTGAAGACACCAGAAGGGCTTTTGCTTCATAAATCATGTTAAATCAAAGCACGTTCATTTTATTACAGAGCTCTATAAATTGATGTCATAACTTAAGAAAAACACTTTTATCTGCAAGCACTTAAGAACGCTGCCACTTTCAGAGCCGTGTAAGACATTAGTAGCTAGCTTGTTCAGATCCTTTCAGCTTTCATGCTGACACGTACCATATTGAAGACATTTGTTGTTTGTATAATACTTGGTTTGATCTTTTTCCCTGGTACTTTCAGTACTGTTGAATCAATCAAAGGAAGTTACTGCTCTGTTGGGCATTAGCATACATTTAGATGTTTCTGTATTAAGAACTGTTCACAGAGGAAAAGGGGCTTTTATGTCAAAAAGGAAAGTAAACAGTATGACCACAGCTGCTTTGAGCTGTGCTATTTCTGACCCACGTATATTTGAAAATGAGCCTGTTTGTACTAGCAGTTATTCCAGTTCGAGTTACATGGTTGTGAGAAGTTCCCTCCTACCCCTCCTCTTTTTAAAAAAGTTTAATTCCTTCAGTCTCTCTAGCAACTAGGCAAATGCTACAGATGAGAAGAGGACTCTTGGTGGCTCTTGTGATGGTTTGCTTCATTCATGGATTAGCATGCACAATTGAGTAGATTTCTTTCTCTGCTACTGCGTGATGTACTGAGGACCATAATGCAAGACCAGTTGCCAGTGTTAAATATTCAAAATTTCTGCACGACATGTGGATGTAACTTTGCTTGGAAACTTCTTAAGATGAACTTATTGGGAGAACCCAGGTCTGCAGAGGACTGTTTGATCATCTGGACCTTATTCAACACGATAATGTCCATAGAAGGAGTAGGTTTAGTCTGGGCTCATAGTGATTACTGTCAGCTATTCAATAGAGTACAGAGCCACTCAAAATGCATTTGTGGCTTTCCTAATAGTCTTATTTATGCTGTTTTGTAGATGTCACAGGTAAGTAGCCAAACATAGGAAGTGATAGAGAGGAATAACTGTGTGGCTTTCATAAAAAGCTGGGAAGTCTTAATGTAGAATTTAGCACTGGCCATGGTAATTATGGCACAATGCAACTGAAGAGGGTTTTGTTTTTCTTAGAACCTCTGTGTCTTCAGTCAAACCTCTTCTTCTTAACAGTAAACCACAAATATGTGACATAGCATTTAAGAAGATTCCAACTCTGATACATATGCTAAAATTTCATAGCAACTGTTATGCAGAAATGAGTCTAATGGTCAATTTTCAGTTCTGCTACTTATTCCTGATGAGTTTTCTTAAATTAAGACTGTTAGATCTAGTTCTCAATTTCCTTTTATCTAGCAGAGATGAGGGGGGAAAAAACCTCAAAATATCTGTTACTACAAGGTCTGACTTCCTCTGAAAACTGGGTTATGATCAGACATTATGCACTGATGAGATTACTATTTCCAAATCTAGCAAAAATTAACATTTTAATGTGGAGAGTGCTTCTAAAAAATGTCAGTCTTTGAGAACTGACCCTTTTGGAAGGAGTCTTTCCCATGTGGAAATTTTTGCTGGATCAGAGCAGTTTCTGTTGAGTCTGTACTGGCTGTCTAGCTTTCTCAAGAGATCTGTTTATTTCTTTTGATGGATTGGCTTTTATACCAGATGTATTTTTTTTAATTTATTTTTTTTTCTGAAGAGTCTGTGGCATAAAAATAACCAAGACATTTTATAGTGTCTACCCAAAGCGTTGTTAACTTAGAGTTGCCAAGTCTAACATATCCACTGTTAAAAAACCCTGAAGTTAAGGTAATGATGCACAAAGTTATATAAATAACTTCAACACCAGTGGGTTATTCAGGCAAAAGAAAGGGGATGATGTGATGGTGAGAAGAGTCTGAAGTGCTGATGGATGAGGAAAAGGCAAGGCTGGAAGGAGAAGACTGTTTACCTGGGGAAAGTGCTCCAATAACATGGGATGATGACTACATGTAGGGGAAGGAGATGAGGTCACTTCTCTACTGCAGCGCCCAGTTATACTGTGTCTCACTGGAGACCTGTAGCACACAAGGCAACATGTGTACTAAGCATCCTTGTTTGAAATCCAGGCCTCGCTGTGTGACAGAACCACATGGCACCTCTCTTCAGGGACCATACTAGTCCTTTAATAGGAAGTGCCTCTACTGTCACTAAACTGAGACTTTGGGCATAGAACAATCTCGATGGAAGTGACCTCTGGAGGTCTAGTCCAACCTCTTGCTCAATGCAGGGTTGCCATCCACAGTAGAACATGTCAGCCATGACTTTCTGTAGCTGACTATGGAAAACGCTTATGGGCAAAGATTCCCCAACTTCTCTGGCAGATCTTTTCCATTGCTCAACACCTTTGTGAAAACATCCACAATATCCAACCTGAACCTCCCAGTTTGCAATCTGTGGCCGCTGGCCATCGTTGCATTGTTTGATATGGCAGGAGAGTTTAAATAGCTCGATCTTAAGCAGTTGTACACTGTTAAAATACTCCTTATCTGCACAAGCCCAGGTGATACTTCTTCATTCATGTTACATATTTTTAGACCCCTGAGCATCTTAGTAATTCTCTGCTGGTGTCTTTCCAGTTTCTCTTCTCTTTTCAACTTGGGCTCTAAACCTAGATGTGTTCCAAATGCTGCCTCACATGTGCTGAGAAGAGAGCTAATAGTAGCTTCTGTCTTTGTCCTGGTTACACTTGTTTGCTGAGTCGCTACCCTGCATGATGTGCCTTGATGGCACTAACAGTGCACTTTGTCTCATTCCCTGAATTTCCCAAGGTTTCTTTGACTAAAAGCCCTGCAATTCCTTGTAATCTAGTTTCCCTAGTTCAGTGTCATCTGCAGATGTGCTGAGGGTATCCTTTTTGTCAGCATCTGGATTACTGATAATTCTGAGCAGGATGGACTCTCATGGTACTCTGTTGCCAGCTGAACACTTAATGTTTGAACTTACTCCTGTGAACTATATTTTATACAAAGAATGATGTATTACTTATGTCTCAAATCCATTAAAACAGATCCCCACTTGGGCTAATAACTTCCCTGCTCCAACATGCTGGCTTTCATTTGGGATGTTATTTATATTGGATATGAACAATGTGAATGAGCGTAAAATCTGTGTACCTAAAAATTAAATAGCAGGACATCTACAGTATTATTGTAGCCAAGTGCATTCAGAGAATAAGCAGATTTTCTGCTTCCTGTAAATTTTGGGGTGTTTTTTTACATCCAGAAGATTTAGTAATTTACTTTTTTGACATTTGTTCTGTTTTTACAGAGTTTTTTTTTTAATTCAAAGTGTTAGCTTTGATTTTTAAGTCACGATCAAGTGTGAGTGTAAGGCTATTAGTAGTCTGTAGTCTTCATGTTTTTCCATTATACTCATGGGAGAGCTGCTCATATAATATCTCTCCATCTTCGTGAACTGAGTGTTTTGACCACCTTCATGTTTGATTACAGTTGCTGAGTTATCCTGGAACTGTGTGGTAGTAATTTTTGACTTTGCCTTGCAATCACTGACAGCAATCTTTTAGCAAGACTACTCTGACCCTATTTGGATAAAGAGGGTGTAGAGAATTCTATAGATGTATACAAAGTGAAGTGGCTTTTCAAAACTTAGTTTAAGAAAATATAGTGCCCTAAAGATGCATTCTGGCAGCCCAGCAAGAGGGCCTGCTCCTTTGCTGGTTAGAGTGCAAGCTGTGCCATGTGAACTCTGACAATGAATTCCAAAACACATTGTTGTCATTACCAAAACAATTGGCACATCTGATTTTAGGACACTTGTGAACAGCCTTTTGCTTGTTGTCTCCAACTTAGGTTCCCAAGTCTTAGTTTGTAACTACAATAAAATTCGATTTGGTTAGACTATGTGCTGCTACAAAAGCCATTTTATTAAGTCAGGTGAGCATGCATAGGCTCCAAGCCTTTCTCTAGGCAGAAAGCACTGTAAGCTGACTTGCTTTTTGTAACTGGATTTATAAAAGGTGGCATCAGTTTAGCCTTACTGCTACACTCCAGTACGTGTGGAAGAATATCCCATCTAACTTGCAAAAGCTGCTTTCCTGCTTCCTATAGAGCCCATCAATTTTTCAGCACTGGGCAAGTCAACAGTTTTCTTCCCAGTTTTTTTTTTTACTTCTGATCTTGCTTGAGTGAAGTGCCAGTGAATACAGTTCAGCTTCTGGGAACTCCTTTTTTGTCTCAATTTTCATGGCATCTTTCTAAGATGTTTCATGTGGTCTGGCTTATATAACTCTTCCAGTCCTAGCCTTAGGCTATGGGTGGTTTAAATTGCCTTAGCAACAATAAGGTAGCTCAGTCTGATACTTAACATTTCATTAGCACTAATGACTTGGACATGATCGAATTCAACCTTACTGTGGCTCTGATGGTCTGAAGCAGCCCAGTGCTTACAATCACCATAGCAGTGAGAGGATACCTCTTTCCTAAGACCAATCTGGTATAAAAGTGGATGTGGAAGAAATCTGCTCCTCTCTGCCCCTAGTAATGGGCTGGTCCTTCATGCAGGTTCCCAGCTGCCCAGCAGTTCACTTTAAAAGATAAGTTTTAAGCTAATAGAAAAGGGCTCATTATAATGCTTGTTGAAATGTTTCAAAGCTGCTTTTTTCTCCAGGAAAGAAGGTTCTTCAGGCAGTATCCTTGTTCTTGCTTTCAGGAAAAGGTTGACTTAAATGCACCTATGTCTTTTTCCTCTCCTGTTCTAAACATCTTGACGTGTAATTGTTCAGGTGTCTTTCTACTGCCCTTCAGTAAAAGGGGTGGTGGAAGGGACAACCTGTCCTGGCATCTGTTAATTATCACTAAGTGTATGTCCTATGAAACGTGGGCATGTATGTTACCAAATGGGAACTGCAGCGTTTTGTATCCTTTCTATAAAAGTGCAAAGGTTTAACATTGTCAAGACTTGGCTCCTAGTTCTGTATTCTTAGTCTAATTCAGGAAGCAAGATTGTTGACCTAGTTTGAGCTATCACCTGTGCTTTCTTTTGGCTGGCTGTACTCCATGGAGTGCTGTTCTGTGCAGAGCTCTGACTGATCTTGTGGTCAGAAATATGGATGAGACTAAAAACTAAGAAATCATATGTGCGAAAGAATCATCTCTGAGAGGTGACACATGCAGGAAATGAAAACTGCAGTTTCTTTGCATTTTTTTCAAAACCTCTGCACATTCCTTTCTGTAGTAGCAGAGTGGCCAACTTGGAGCTTTCAAAAGAAGCATAATTCTGCAGTCAGTGCAAGTTTGGAAAAAAGCAGGAAGTTGTGTTTTGTGAGGCTTCTGCTGTGCGTTAAGCACTTCAGGCTGTGCATGCACTCTCTTACGAAGAGTACTAGGGAGCAAGCATAGGCACTGGACTGTGATTGTCCATCCCATACTATTGAAGTATTCCCTGACTCTTTCTGGTGGCTCCAAAATGCTTGGACAAGCTTCTGGGGACAGTTAATTCAAGCAATTGCTTCCCAGTTTTGGCAGGGTCAGACTGGACCAGGTCAGCATCTTTTTGCCCAACAGTTGTGCTATAGGCTATTACAGTGTGCCTATGTCCTGTGTGACAGCCTGTGATGTGCAGCTTTGGTTTCGCATGCTCTTCTCTGCAACAGGGTACTCACACTTGAAAGGTGCTTGAAAATCAGGGATGCAGGGGACCAATATATGTTGTGTTCATTCTGCAGTCTGTATTTCTGTTTTGCTGTTACAGAAGCAGCTGATATTAATCAACATTGTTTTCACAAGCCACAGGGGATTTCTGTGTCTTAAACCTGAATACAGAACCATTCGCCAAGATATGGCTGTGTTGCAACCATGTGTTTGAGGGTTATTGGTGCCTTAGCAATATGGCCATGCTAGTGGCTGGCCAGGGGCAGAGATGCTGTTACTAAACCTTCTTGATGTAAACTTGGTCATACTAACTTCTGGTGTAAGTGGTGACTGAACATGACAAAACATCCCCTTACACTAGATGCCGTATTTTAATGCTTCAGTTTAAACATGTGATTAGTGTATAGCTGCCTTTGCAGCTTTTCCTCTTTTTCCTCTTTCACTTGCCTGCTCTTTTCTTAGCAGCATGGCTTGTATTGAGTCTGAGGTTAGAGATTGATGTAAAGATCCTTTCTTGTAGCTTGAGTTTGGGAGTAGTGAACATGCTGAGAATGTTTTTCTGTAAGTTAATACTTTAACCTGGCTTTGAACAAAGTGCAGGTTCAATGGTTGACCAGGAGCGATCTAGTCCCAGCCTGACTTCCTGTTGTCAATGTCTTTTCTATCTGAAAGTGGTCTGAATATTTTTAATCTTTGCTGCAGCTCCCTGATGCTAAACTTCCCCGGCTGTGGTGAGATTGTGAAACCCGGAAGTTCAGTTCTTTTTTTCCTAAATGTCTGAAGATTTAGGGAATTCACTGCTAGCATTTTGTTCTTTTTAGACTGGAATTCAGGGAAAGGGGGGAAATAACTTGTATTTCTGTGTTGCTGTCAGGAAAAAAAAAATTGGGGGAGCTCACCTTTCTTCCCTGATACAACATGACCCTGGCTTCTGAAGAGTACTGGTAATTCTGAAACTGAAAATCTCCCTTTTTCAAATAGGTGGTACTTTGATTTTGGGTACTGGGTCCTCAGCATGATACGCTCCTACATTGCAGCCCTCTGACGATAATTACCCTGCTTCACGCTGTGTCTCTGTTCCAGGAGCATATAATTGAGAGATTGTAGGCTTTTGAACAATAACATGTAGTTGCAAGTTGATCATTTATATGCATTCTCATTTTAAATTCCAGGAGACTTTTTTTGTAGAGGGAATAAAAACAAATCATGCATAGGTGTTAGAACTCAGAATGAAGAAATAAAACTGTCAGTGCTTGTAGTGGTGTTGGAATGGCAAGCTATCTCAAATCTACTAGCTACATCTCCCTTCATCTTCCTACCACGTTAGTGTTTGTGGTTTGTTTCTTGGGTATATGATCCTGAAACAAGCAGTAGTTTACAATAGCAATGCTGTCTGAGGCTGTTCTAGTTTGTATTTCTGAGCTGTAGTGAGTGTGGAGCAGACTGCTGCCCACATGGTGTGGCTGATGCTACCACAGTATTGGTGCTTTGCTTCTAGGGGCCGGCTCTCTCCCTGGCTCTACCAAGTCATCTGTTGCCTTCACTGCAGGGCAGAGCCTTGCTAAATGGGCTGATGTGCTTATCAGTGCCCGTAGGCACTTAATTTCACCGTGTGTTTCAAAAGTCTATAAACAACTTTGCTGTGTGGAGCACATGGGTGCTTGCTCTCTGCATGTCCTCGAGGTTATAGAGGCATTAATCTGTACGTTTTACAGGCTAGGGTTTTTTTGCTCTGTCATTAGAAAAAGGCAGATTTTTGTGTTGCATGAGAACTGCTTGGGGTGATTAGCATGGAAATGAATGTGCTTTAATCAGCTTGGGCTGAGGGAAGCTCAAAATTAATTTGATACATTAGCTTCACTTTAAAAACGTATTATAGCTGTTGCCACTAGTGACCACTATAGTTAAAAATGCAGATAGTTTTCCATTCAGCACAGTGTTTATGCCAACTCATCACTTTGCAAATAATTCATTTTCCAAACTAGATTTTCCCTATTTAATCTTTGCCCCATAAAGCAGGTTGGGGGAAGGGCAATCAAGACAGAAATATGCAGGGAGTGATATCAAAGTGGAAGAAGGTGCTGACTTGAAACTTAACCCTGTGTTCACTGGGGTACTGTGTGTTATTACACTGCTCAATTCATTGAATCCAGCTTATAGAGGTTATTTCATAGTCCTTGTCCTCTGGAGATCATTTCATTGGTAACTGTAAATGACAAATGAGTTGTCAAAATATGGAATGGAAGTGAGAAATTCTTTAGAGATACATACATTTAAAAAAAATAATAATTATGAAAAAAGCAGTCTTTG
Organism: Nestor notabilis; assembly: GCF_000696875.1. NCBI lineage: Eukaryota > Metazoa > Chordata > Aves > Psittaciformes > Psittacidae > Nestor > Nestor notabilis. Next base: position 78,504 of record NW_009944653.1, on the reverse strand, counting down.
TTTTTGTGATAAAAAGATAATAAATGAATTTAGGCTCTTCCTCTTCAGAAGACTGTGCATGATTCAGTGGCTTTATAACTACAAAGAGAGCTTTATATTAAGAAGGCATTTCTATTATATCTAAAGTGATGCGGAAGGAACTATTCTGGTAACCATTAAAGAGAATTGCCACTCACATGTTCGGTGAGCCTGTATGTAGGCATTTGTTTTGACTTAGAGCCATGGTAGCTGTCAAAAATACCCCATTCTGCATAACCTGAAATTTAGAGGTAATATGTTGCTCAGGAAGTCAAGTGTGTAACTGACATGTCAGGCTGAAAAAAACGGAAAGAATTTTTTGTTTTAGTTATAATAAGATTAAATGAGACTTCTGATAAGTGAAACAGGATTAAAACTCTTTAAAATTAAAAAACAGGCTTGAAGCCAATCAGGTAAATTTGGATGAGTGAAGCAGTGGGGTGGTTTGGAGGGTCATCTGCCTGGGGGAGGGGGAAAAAAGTACTGTAGAAAAGAATTGCCAAAAGCTACAAGCGCAATCAAGAAGTGACAATTCTGAGAAGGGAAGGAGGACATGGTCTATCAGTTATTTCAGCAATGGGTGCCTGTGTCGGGAGGAAGCTGGCATTCCACCTTGCCAAGAAAGCAAGAGGAAAAGCTTATGCACCTGATTAATTTGAAGCTATTTAGCACTGCAGTAATGTAAGATGGGTTTCATCCTGTGTAATTTTACCTCAGTAGTAGGCTTTTTCATATGAACTAGTTACCTTGATCCCTCTTTACCTTGGTGGAGAGAAAAGAGCACTTGTTAGAGGAGATGAACTATACCCTTAGAGTACATGTCTAAAATAAGCTAGATGAATTGCACTCCAGAAGTGCCTGTTTCTCTCCATTGACTATAAAAGGAGCGTGGTGTGATTAGTGTAGATAGAGATGTCTCCACTGGAGGTACTTGTATTTAGTTGGAGGAATTCCTTGGGTGCTTTTTATGAAACTAAACTATCCGTCAGTTCACTCAGTGCTGTCTCCAAAGTTATAAGTACTGCACCAGAGCTAGTCCCTGTGAAACTGTGGTTATCAGCAGGTGAAGGAGATTCAGAGCACTTCGTAAATGAAAAGCATTCAATGTAATGTGCATCGTTTCGATGCAAGATGTGCACGTGCTTTTGCTCACTCTTGTTCTGTGCGGGTTACTGTGTCGTTATAAGTCTACCCAAGATAGAGCATCATGACTGTAATTCAAGACTAGCCCTTGTTTGGACGACACATGGTTGAAATCTGCACCCTGGTATGTGTCAGGAGAAATCAATGTGTAATTAAAAGCTGCTATATATGATGTCATGGTTACATTCCTTGCTTTCTGAGCATTACTTTTAGTGGTGTGTTAATTTATCTTGCTGCTTCTTCTGGGGACCAATGCATACACTTAAATGTCAATATTATTGATAGCTCTTGGCTCTTTCCGGGCTGTCTCCCATCTCTGACATTTCTGAGGATGAGGTCACTGAGCATTTTGAAGTACTAGTGTATTTTATGATTGAACAGGGTAAAATCATGTTCACTGCAGTAAAGGTGTGTACTTAAGGGTCTCTGGTGTTGCATTAACAAGGCATTTCAAGGAAGTAGAATATCAAATTAATGCTTAATGTTAAAGACATTAATGTCTTTGTGCTTAATCCCTGTTACAGCATGGAAGCAGAAGGAGCTTTAAACAGCTTCCTTCCTTGCCTTCCTCTTCTCTCAAATAAACATTAAAAATTTAAAAGTGTGGATAAGGATGTCTTAAGAGTATTATGTATCAAATGGGGGGAGGGGGAGAGGGGGTAAGTATGCAGTCTTCAACAGAAATGCTCTAGTCTCCTTGATTTTGGGGAGGGCACCTGCATATGAAAAATCCCCACAATACCCAACACATGTAGACAGAACAGAGGAGTGTTTGAGTATCAAGCTGTGCCTTGCTCAGGCGTGGAAGAGCTTGTGGGGCTGCCTTCTCTTCATGGCTTTGTAGGATGGTCTGGATATAAACTGAACTAGAAATTACCTAATCTTTTTCTGCCTATGTCTTACAGGTAAAAGGACTCCAATAAAGTTTACTTATCTTCTTCTGTATTAATCATGTCTCTTTTTATATATAGTTGGTAGTTCTCTAGCAGACCCTCTCTTCAATGGGTCCTTTAGACTTGAGTGCAATAAATAAAACTATTCTGTGAAATACTGCATTTTTATTTCCTATCTGTGGTTTATGCTTGTATACATTGAAGCATTTGCAATGATGCAACTGTAGTTTAAGGGCTGTGTGGGAAGTATTATTTACAGTTGCCGTCAATTGCTTTCATGCATCTCCAACTGTTCAATAAATACAGGTATGTATAGGACAGAATTAAGAAACTGTTTTTCACTTAGAGTATCTTGCTGAATGTAGCTGACCTATGTAACATAGGACTGCTTGTGCTGATTGTGTCCTTCCTATCTCATTTGTGACTGCATCCATCTTGATATATTAGGTGGAGTCTGGGAGTAAGAGGGATAGTTACCTTGCCAGATTGAGTGCAGTAAGGGAATTGATTGATTTACAATCAGTTGTGGTACATCAAAAATTGAAGTTAAAGCTCTATTGCATTGCTTTGCTTGGTTAAAATGGCTTTTCTATTTACTTTTTACATTTTAAAAATTTTTCTTCCAAATGGGTTTCTAAATAAAACGATTGATATTTATTTTTGAAGATAGCACCACTTTGCTGTTGTGTTTTTGTGATGACAGAGCTGATAGGAATTTGTGAATTGTTCTGGTTATCCCATAAGTATTCCTGATAAAGAAAAATTGAACTGGAAGATCCTCCATCTGTACTTGAATTCTCTTCTGAAAGAAATAAAGTAAGTCTGAGCAAACCTTCCAGCAAGATGTTAGTAGAATCATAGAATATCTCGAGTTGGATGGGACCCATAAGGATCATAGAGTCCAGCTCTCTGCTGCTTGCAGGACTACCTTAAGCCTAAACCGTAAGAGTCGAACATTTATGGACAGGCAGAACTTATCAGGTAAGAAGTTTGCTCATAAACATGTGTACCCAGCATAAAGAATTGAACACAAAATCAAGGTTTAAAACCACTGGGAGCTGATCTGCACAAGTCAGTGGAAAGCCACTTGTAATAACATCCTCTGTGTAAAACAGCTGTGTTACTGCTCTGTGCTGTGCCCTCTGCTATTTTTTTCATGAGCTTCCTCTAAGTACAAGAAGGACCTGAAAGTATTTACTGATAGTTAACGATATAGTACTGTATTATCTGAAAACGACTTACTTCTGCCTCCACCCACAATTTCCTTATGGATTTAAGTGACATGAGGTTAATTAGGTCTGTATCTTTCAGAAGGTCTTGGGCTCTGGGCTGAATTTGTCTCCCAGCTTCTTCCCAAGGTGTAGTGTTTTGTGCCCTCTCTTGCTTCTACCCATCCCATTACAAAGGAAGCAAATTTGATACCAAGGCATCAGTCTTCTCATTCAGGATTGAAACTGCTTTCTGTATTAATCTGTTAAAGGTGCTGATAAAGACTAAGCAAGTTTGAGACTAAGGGGAACCTCCCATTTTTTCCATATAAGATTTTATCCTCTCAAGAGCAAGGCTACTGGAAGGAAGTCGCAGAGCTGCGCAAGTAGCAGGTCTGTGTATGCCTGAAACTTAACTTCATGCTTCCCTTCCATCATTCATGAGCCCTTTATATTAAACAAACAAATACTGAACACCTAACACTTTATAAGCACAGTCTTGACCTCAGGCTCTCTGCAGCATGGGTAGGTTAAAGTGACATTCTCAGGGAAGCAGTTTGAGCAAGAATCTGAGGATTTGATCTGGTAGCTGTAATTTTGGCATTTGAAACCTGAGGGGTATTTTTCCCAGGAGTATATAGAAAAGTGAGAATCAGTCTAGACTAAGTTGATTGTATCTGTAGTCAAAGATGCTTTTGAGCAGAGACAATAAAAGTAATTTAGGTATAAACAAACTTTTCCAATTCTTTTGACTTGCACTCTAAGAACCTTTCTAAGAAGCACTGCTGTCTGACCAGTGAATGAATACGTGAGCAAACAGAAGATTTTGATGAGCAAAACATCAGTTACGCATCTTAGCTCTTATGTGGGTGTCTGTCAAGGCAAGGGTTCCATCCTCATATTGCTGCAGTGAGCTGTGCAGTGAAAGCCAGGGGTGTTCCACCAGATGATAGTTATCAGTAGTTAGTTGCCTGTTGCTGCAAAAATTTTCTCAAAAGTAAATAGTTCTTTCCTTACGCTTTTTGCTTTGAACTTACTCATTTGTCCAGGAATCTCTGTGAACTTGGCTATTCCTCCTTCCCTTCCAAGATATCACCTGGGGGAAGCTGCAGGTTAATAGTGTCCTGTACTATAATCTTCCAGTTATTCGTGTAGACAGCTTATCAAATGTGCAGAAATAGACTGCAGCTCCGATCATCTTGCAGAGGAGATTAATGTCGTCTAATGTGATATGTTGGTACAAAATAGATTACAAGAAACAGAGAGGTTTGGAGGCTGAGTGAGTTGGGAGAGGAGGGGAGTAAAACCCCTCAGGAAATCAGTAGCTGTCTCAATTTGCAACTTGTAGTTTTAATATACTGTGTGCAGCAAAACATGTTCTCTGATGTTTGGGACTGTACTTGATGGGGGAGGAGGGGGATAGCACGGAAGATGCTTGCTATAAAGCTTCTGTTTATAATTGACAATTACAATCAAGTAACACTGTTCTGGAATCTTGTCTTACATTCATCTTAAACCAAGTGCAGAAATATTTTTGATGCATAAAGTATGTATCTAGTGTTTCCTGTAGCTTGTTTAGTCTTACTAGGCATATAAACATGTTTGTCAATAACTGGGTATAATTAACTTTATTTGGTCATGACAGTAAAAGCATACTCTGTGTACATTATGTAGTATTTGATAAATGTGTTTATATTGAGGCATTCCAATGATTTGGCAAATAATGGGTCATTAATGGCAAAGTCGACTTTAAATCTGAAGCCACAGCTACTCTGCAGGCGCAAAAGTCAATACAGGCTATGTTAGCTTGCCTGACATGCTGCAGCTAAATTGCACTAGAACAAGCTTGAGCATCTCTGCCACATTCTGGTCATGTCTGAAATGTCTGTAGACAAGCTGCTGGTTTAAACTACAGAATCAGAGATGCTGTTCACAGTCTGTCTCTTTTCATTTTCTGTTAACTTTAAGCATATTTGAAACCAGGGAACTTGTTAGCGATTGCTATTGCCATGTAACTGAAAACTAAATGAACACAAACTGGACTTCTGAGAGATGTGTATGCCCAAGGAGGATGTTAGCAGATACACACAGTGCTCAGCTGAAATGAAATGAAATAACTGCATGAGGGGACTGGTAAAAGTATATGGGCCTGTGCACTGGAGGTGCCTCTGGGGCTGGTAATGGGGATCTGTGCACTTGTCAATCCATCCCTCCAGAACTGGCTCAAAGTCCCTCTGGAGTTCCATTTTATGGCTTGAAGTCCTTGTTGACTCCTTTCTCAATGCTTTAGTATTTTATTATGTGAGGGGGTGGGGAGGAAGTGGTGTGTGTGCACATACGTAGGGATGAGAAAAAATTTGATGCAGACTATATTCTGCATCAAGTGTATATTCTGTGAAAGTTACAATTACAAACCCACACCTTTCATGCACCATAGGTTGGTTAATGTGTTAGGGTTTTGTGTTGGTAATTTAACTGGGCCCCTACAGTGCCAAGTAGTGTTTTCATTGCCAGGTAGTTGAGTGCTTAATAAATCTATCCAATGGTTTTAAGTAAATTTTATGGCTCAGTCAACTTTTTCCTGCTTTCAGCTTTTAGGAACAGGACAGCTGCTAGACTTTTCAGGTGGTTTAGTGAATTTTGAGCCCAACAGTTTTTTCTTAGGAACAATTTCTCCCCCAATTACTCATCAAGTTATTTTGAGGTGATCAGCACTAAACTAAATTAAGGCCATAAAGCAAAATGTTAAACAAGACAACTCTGCTTTTTTTGATCAGCAGTAATCCAGCTGGGTGTATTAAAGGCTATGTAAGTTGCTCCCACAGGATATGGACTCTGGAAAAAATGCCATGTAGAAAAACCCTCTGTCTCGCCCATTCCCCAAGCTCCCCATTCTCCCCCTATTTCAATAGTAAAGCTTTTAGATATCAGTTACATTATTTTTGTTGAGTGTTATGTGGCTGACTTGAGATGTGGAAAAGCTTTGTCTAAAACTTTATTTAAGGGAATATGAAATAATTTGGAACTTTAACTAAAACTGATGGGGAAAGGAATTAGGGTTGTTTGTACAGATGGGGTTAGAATGGAAACATTTAATCTACATGTAGGTATTTCCAAAATACCTCATATGATTTGGTAACCTGATCCACCTTTCCCAGGGAAAAAAAAAGGGCATTTTGGGTGTCTTATCCAATTTGGTAACGTGGTCCTGACTGTTTTTCCACTTCTGCCTTATTTAGACTAAGTTGAACTTTGTTCAATTCCATGAATTTTTATCGAGTTGGAACTGATGCATAATGAGAGAATGATCAGGTTAATGTAATTACCAATAAAGCTGATAGGAATACTCAGATGTCATGAAGTCAGCCTTTTGATTTTGAATTGGAATTTAGTAACATCACCACTGAAGTCAGAGTTGCACCAGTGTGCAAGGTGAGCGTGAGATCAGAGAGAGGTCTTATTCTTTCTGATCCTAACTGCGTAGTCTGAGATCGGAAAGATGGCTGGGCAAATGGAGAGGTAAACTGGAGGGGGGAATAAGGTAAGCCTGCAGTTCCTCTTGACAAACCACTAAACATGTGTCTGATTTACTCTCTGAACATATTTGTGGTCTTTCTCCTTCTGAATGGAGATGCACTGTTGACAGCGAACAGGGAAGTGCCTGCATTGCTAATCTGTAAACAGTTGTATACAGAGGAAACTCCCTTCTCCAGTGTTCCCAGTGTAACGTCACTGGTTATGCTGAAGTGCATCGGGTGGGGCAGAGAGAGTAAAAAAAACCTTTAAAACCCTTCTTATCTGTTTGGTCTCTTTTGCATAAAATATGAGCAAGTAGAAAAATGTGAAACTATTTTTAAAGCTACTTTCTCCTTTTGAAATAGTTTGGCACAGCTTCTGAAGCTTTGTTGTTGAATAAAGAAACTTCCCAGCAACTGCCGTTTGATTACTTCTAAATGTAGATTACAGCTGTCCTTTGGGGAAAGGCACATAGCTCAGCATGTGAGAAACTGACACCTTTTTCTCTCCTTTTCAGAGTGTCTCCTCTACAGAAGTCTGAAATAGTAGACATGGTCAAGAAACATGTCAATGCCATAACACTTGCCATTGGGGATGGTGCCAATGACGTGGGAATGATCCAGACAGCTCACGTTGGAGTGGGCATCAGTGGCAATGAGGGCATGCAGGCAACCAATTGCTCGGATTACGCTATTGCACAGGTCAGAGGCAAAGAAGAGCAACTGCTGTATCCTGTTATCAGAAATGCACTGTGCAATGTCTTGGTCCTTCAGTGAGCTTGTTTGGTGCAAGCTCTTTTCTCTTACTTTAAGTAGGTGTTATACCCATGTGTGTAAGAGTTTGAATGTTTGGTAATTCTTATTTTGAGGCGTGTCTTTTCTTTTTAAATTCTTCCCACCCCTGTAGTTTATCCAAGAATTGGTCACAGGTTTTGAGCTGGCCAGTGTTTTCACTCCAGTAGTGTTATTTTGGATGTTATTTGGGTGGGTGCTCCCACCCAAACCCATTAAATTCGGCACCAATTGCTTAAGCTAAAGAGGAAACTAAAAAGCTTCTTTTGTTATACAGAAGAAACAGATGTAGACTAAGGACTTAAAAAGAACTGTAAGGAAGGAAGGAGATGCTTCAGTTGCTGGACATCCTCTGAATAGTGTTTACAACTGAGGTGTTCTGTCTGAGACTGATAGCAGGGCAAGAACAGATAGAGCTGACAGGAAGCAGAGACGGACTGCTGTCTCTTCAGGGATCCATGAGCATCAGCTGATGGTCCCTTCTGGCAGGGTGAAGGCAGATTTGTTCTGTGAAGTGGTATGAAATATTACCATCTTTTGATGGTTTCAGTGGAAGGTGAGGTTTTGAAAAGGTGTGGGTATTGCTGCTGTTTGCACACATTATGTTTATTGTGTTAACCCTGCTGGGAAGCAAAGTGGCAGTGTTGTGTTGCTGCTCTGTTCTGCGGCCTGATGAAGTGCTCTGGGTTTCAGGCTTGAATAACTGAGACCTTTCACCAAATTTATCTTGAAAATTTTAGGCTGTTTCTGGCATAAATAGTAACATATTTATGATATTACTAACAAGGGCTTATTCTAGCATAAATAGTAACATATTCCAAATGCATAGCATTAAAGGAACTGCCATAATCATGAAGTCTGTGGTCTCTTGTAATGACTTTCTCATTTTTAACTTCTGTAGACTATACTTTGCTTCTGCTGTATAATGTAATTGCATGCTTTTTACTTAGACTTCCTCAGATCATTTATTACTTCCATTTCAATAAGTAAGCATAAGCAGTGAGAGTTTTGTCCATAGAGAGCTCTACACACGTAGTTCCTTTTCTGTTAGCTGCAATAATGTTGAATCTGAAGAAGCAATTCCATGTTCATGTGTTCCTTCTGCATTAACAAAACCCCTTCTCTTTGGATTTAGTGTTAGAATGTAGAAGTAAGTTGCTCTTGGTTTAAATTCCAGTCAGGGAGTTACTAACAATAGGAATGAATCTTCTATCTTCTTTCAAGATGAAATAAAAGCTGGTCACACCAGCACAGAACTTTAACTTTCAAAAATTAGTACAACACCGTGGAACTGTACTTTTTGGATTGTGTAGAAGAGTTTTGTGCTGATTAGAAACCACATAAAGGAATCCTTAAAGGAGAATAATATTGTATGGTAACGTGTGTTTCAAAGTGTTCTAAAGAAAAACTTGATCTCCATGGGGTGTATTTCTTTCAGCAAAGATGTGTAACTCCCACTAAAGCATTACTGTATGTGCATGCCTTGAAGGCAGAGTATGTTCTTATTGAGTAATTTAAGACGACCGCTATAATGTAGCATCTCATGTTCAAATGGTATTTCAAATGCAGTGGTGCCAGAAGTAGGCACTTATGGAGGAGAAAGTCTCTATATAGGCTCATTCAGGATTCCAGGAGGAATCAAAGCACAAACCAAACAAAAATAAAAAGTCAACTTGTGTCTACTCCAAATAGCTTCCACAGGTGCAAGGAGCATCTGTTTGAATCATCCTTTTCCCTTGAAATGATTGTGCACCAGTGATCCATATTTAGAGAATTCCCAAATCAAATGACCTAACTGTTTAGAAAGACAGTAGTAGCATTTAATAACTTTTCCTCAGTAAAAGGCTTTATCATCTTAATCCAGAAAGCATCTGGTATCTTAACTAGGGAAACTTCTTTCTTAAACAAATGTTCAAGCTTCAGTTTTCTTCGTTGGAAAATTTGGCTTGCATTTTGGATCCATTTTCACTGTTTTAACCTCCTCCTGCCCCACTAACATGGCATCACCTTATCCTTTAGTCAGAACGGGAGGGTATCTGTCTAAAAGATAATTTCTATATTTAAAGAAGTTCTGCTGGGGTTGATACAGAGATAACTGTGAAAACTTACACAAACTGTTTCACGGGTAGGCTGGTCAGAAGGTCGTAATGTTCCCTTCTGATTTAAATCTCTTTAAATACAGCAGTGTCCGAACAAGGGCAGTGTCTTAGTATAGCCCTATCCCTATGCTTGCTCAAGTTCAGCGGTGGCTGTGCATTTGCATCATTTCAGTAACCAGCATGAAAACAAATTTAATTCCCTGCCGAGTGTTAATGGGACTCTTCACCAGCGTGAACAAACTCAGAACTGTTATTTAGGTTACTAATATTCCCCTTCCTGTGCTACGCAACACACTCATGAGAGTACAGTCAAGAGAGCAGTAAGTGGCAGGATTTTTCCTTACCTTGAGCTCCACACAAGACTACAGCCACCACTTGTTAGACTTAGCAGAGAGAAGCTTTTAGGGGGCATGTGTTTGGGGTGACTTGTCAGGATGTAGTGGCAAGTTTCCCATCACTGCTGATACGTTTTGTTAGTGAATTTTGTTGAGGAAAGTTGTAGCTGTGCTGCATATTAGCAGAGACATTAGGTGTCTAATAGGTTAACCTGTGAGTGTCCCACTTTCAGTCCTGATTCAAGTTGGGCAGGGACTGAACTGTGAATCCTTTTTCCCCTCTTTTCTTGCGGGTGTATCCTAACAGATCTGAGTTGCTGATGCATGGGAGAGAGGATGTTCTTACAGGACTTTTGGTTCAGTGATTTGCTGGAAATCATGTTTCACAACAGTCCTAGTTCATTACTGTAGCTTTCAATTTCACATATGTTTTGGTTAAAATAAATGATCTAGAATCTAAATTTAGGAAGTCAATCTTTTCCTATCAAGTCATTTCATGGAAAAGGAAGCAAAGCAAATAACGGTCCTACCCTAGTGTCCAAGAACCCTTCAGGTAAGCATGTGCTTAACAGTAAATCTAGTCACCAGTTTGAGCTGTCTCTAATTGGACAAAAGAGGAATGCTGCAGTCCATAGCAAAGTTCACAGACAAAGCCAAGAGTAGGAAATAACGTTTTTCCTAGGCTGCACTGTGAGCCTCTTTCCATAAAAGTCCATTTTGAAAACTGCTGAATTGACAAGCTGAATTTGAGCTATATCTGTGTTCAAACTAGCATTAACATGGCCATTTTTACAAGATTCATTTACTTGCCCTTTTTGGCAAATGCTCCTTCTTGCTTTATACAATATTTTAGGTGCTATGTATAACACACAATTGTGTATGTTGTGTGTATGTGGGCTGGAAGTGTTAATGTAAGTGTTCATTCTGTATAAAAGATTATGCATCTATTTTTTGACTTGTGTTCCCCCCCTTGTGCATTTTATTTTAGCTCTAGACAGTTCTAATGAGCAGACTGTTCATTTAACACAGAGAAAGGAAATTCTGAACCTTGTAAGCCCTCAAACACAGGAATCTTCTCTGACCATGAAATGAAAAGTTCACATTTATATTCAATCCACAAGGCTAAAATATGTTATCTTTGCTTGATTTTGCTATCAAGATAGTAATACTAACAGAAGTCATCTTGCTGTTTGAAGCCAGTCAAGAATACTAAAAAAAAAAATAAAAATAAAATGCAGAGATTTTGCTACAAAAAAAAATATTTTCCTGTAAATATTTTAAGTATTGGGGTTTTGCATGTATATTCTGTTGAGCAATTTAAGTATTGTGCTTGAAGGGCAACTTTCACAGCTGATCTGAGGGTTGGTTTTTTTCTGAGATCCGATGTTTCCTTTAACTAATTTTTTTAAAACAGTTCTTTATATATTTAAAAACTTGGTTTCTCTTTCAGTTTTCCTACTTGGAGAAGCTGTTGTTGGTCCATGGAGCTTGGAGTTACAATCGAGTTACCAAGTGCATACTGTATTGCTTCTACAAGAACGTGGTTTTATATATTATTGAGGTAAGAGCAATGGAATGGATTGGTCTCACTGGTGCTTACTGCTCAAGTCATCTCTTGTAAAAAGCAAAACTCATCCAAATGGATTGACCTAAAAAACCTGACATTTTTTTCCATGTTTAACAACTTAAAAGTCTGTTTCCTTTCTCAGATTAAGTTAATTCACTTGAATCTTTTAATGTTTGCGAAAGGAAAACTGAAGGTTTTAGTACAGTGAAGCCTTGGATATGAGATGTCAGAGGTGAAGTTCATTCCTTCTGTGCAAATGTTCTTGTTGAAAGCTTCTCTGTGTTCATGGAAACATTTCAGTTAGAGCTTATGTTTACTCAACTTGAATTTGGGGCTAAAATTAAATCAAAAGTCCTTTTAATAGAATCGGGGAGAACTCTATAGGCAAATAATAAAGTAGGCAAAAACTATAGCTGTTGATTCCAAATTATAAAGACCATGGCTTAGCTGGAACTGAAATTTGCTTGCCTTGTTTTTTTGGAAAAAGAGGGCATAATTTTGCCCTATGATGCCACTGAAATAATAAAATTAATCAGAGTGCTTTATTTAGTATTTAAAATGTAACTGACTGTGTTTTGAAAAATCAATTTCCTGAAGATGTCAAGTAGTGAAACTGGATTTTAAAGAGGGCTAAATACTGTTATGAACATTAGTACATTGCATTTCAGCCTGCTTAGGTAGTGTAGTTTTTATGCTTCAGGATATAGTCCTGAATTTAAGAAGGATGCCTTGTTAGAAACAGATGAGGAACTTGAGCTCAATGGATTGGTCACTTGATACTCAAGTGGTCACTTGGTACAGCAATTTTCACATTGTTCATCAGTTTTATTTCAATATGTCTATGTGTATATATGAGGTTTTCTCTTTCTTTCTGCAATTAAGCAGGCATGAATGAGGTCAATAGATAAGAAAATTAGAGCATTTATAATTAGTTAGCTAGTTACAGGGGGTAGTGGGTGAGTAATGTTTTACTGTTCAGTGAATCATATCATGGTCAGCGTGTGTATGACTCCCTCAGTGTCTGATCATCTTTTATGCATGATTTATGCATGATGGCTCTTAACAACTGTTTTCCACTAACTTGCTCTTGTTTTCCCTCTATTTCTGAATTAGCTGTTGGCTGTTACCGTTTCAACATGGATTAGTCTGTTTGCTACAAGAGAATTACCCTGTGCCATCAAAATAGCGACAGTGTTTGGCTGTAGTGGGTGGGAGCAGGGTGTTGAGTGTTATACATTATTCTAGACTTGTGAAATAAGATGAGGAGCTGATTTTTTTTCTAAATTTTAAGCATCCGAATCTTGGCTGTGTTCCAACTCTTTAGCCAAATTTACATTCACGTTGCTGAGATTTCATGGTTGCATCCTTTTCCTATTGTAGGAGACACCTTCACAGCTCTGAGGTGAATTTAGCACACTTAGATATCTATGATTTGATTCATGTTTTTCTTTCTGAAAGAGTTCTTAATTTGACTTGGGCTGATCATAATTCATGTTTTCAGAACGGGTTTTCAGGTGTTGGTGGTGATGTCAATAATAATATTATTGTGCAAAAGAAGTATAAATAATTTAAAAAAATAACTTTTCTACTGGGTTTCTTACTGGGCATGGCAGTTGCTGGGATTTTCCCTGAATTGTTCAGGAAATCCTTAACAGCTTCATGATGGCCTTCTAGGATTCTTTTCTCCTTTTGACAACTGGATTTCAAAGTCCTCGTTCTCGCCCATTGCGACATTGTGTGTTTTTGCTTCACTTATGGTAGTCTGACAAGTAAATTAGGTTCTGCATCAAATGATGTATGGCTAAATTATGCTTTCCCCTCTGAGCAGATGTGAGAGGTGTTGAAGACAGGTGAAGGCCTCTGGGACCTCCAGCCTTAGGTAGCTTAATCACCTTACTGTAGGGAGGAGTTTTGTTAACCAGAGATAATCACTATGTGATACATAAAATGCGAGTCTGCTCTGAGAATGTGAGATGTTGTTGTCACTATGTTATTCTGTGTTCAGTTCTTTCTGCATGCTGTACTGAGCAAATGAGCTGTTGTGTCTCCTGATGTCCATGACTAAGGGTAGGAGTCAGTTCCGCCTAATGCCTGAACACTGAAAAACTGTCTAAAAAGCTTCAGCCCTGCACTTCGGTTATCCTGCTGTGCTCATGCTGCATAGAAGCTGGGAGAAAGCTTAGGTCTTAAGGAAGGTGAAGTGACAAAAGAACTCTTATGAAGAGCTCAATTTGGTTTTAGTTCCCCTGGTGCATTTGCTTTACTAGTGCCCTTAAGAAACTTCCTCTCTAAAATCTGTATAAAACTAGGCAAATTGCCTGGAAACCAGAGAGACACCAATTTTGTCTTTAGGGATGCAGGGAAGCGAGGGAAGACATCTCTAATTCCCTTCTCTTGCTTTTATATAAAGAAAGTTGACTTGTTTTATATTTCTGTTGTGAGACTTGGGAATGCTGATCAGTTTGTGGTACAGTAATGCTCATGAAAGAGAAGCTCCACAGGGGAATAAATACTTCAACTTGAGAGAATGGTAGTTGAGTGCCCAGCACTCCTGCACTGTTGCTTGTGCATATGGTATGTTCTTGATTGTTTCCCAATGCTCTGGACAAGTTTAATATTTACCTATATTTCCTGCTTGGATCTGTGGTGTATGGGGAATATTCTTTCAGCATTGTAACGAAACAGGGATTTGAACTTGAACTACTAACTTAATCTTCTAAAGGATTGTACTGAGTAAATATTTATAGAGTTGAATCAAAAAGCAGATCGGTGAATGACAGTCAGTTATACCTTTGTTAGTCTATCTGGTTTATTTCAATGAAGCTTTAACACCTGAAGAATAACTGTAGTAAGCCTTATGTAAATGAGTTTTGCAGCAGTGAAGCATTGGGCTCGTAACTTTTATTCCCTGATACTTTCCAAATATCAGAGAGAAATAAAAGCTTGTACTTGGGCTTAGCACACAACATGTGGACACAACTTGCAGAAGCATACGTTATGATTAAACTTAATTTACTTAAACCATTATAAATGCTTGAGGTGAACACATTGCTGTCTCCTTTTCTCGCATCCATAATACATTTAGTTTATATTGATATCAATCACTCATACCAGGAGATCCAAAATGTGTAGATGTTTCATACATTAAATTTCATGAGTTTTCCTTCAGCTTCTGGGAAAAGTGGTAATTAAAATACAAGATTTGGGATTTGGTGGGAAGTATATTCAGGTGACTGGCATCATGGGCTTTACTCCAAAGAGATGCTGCTGGGTGAAGACTGATACTTACCTTCCTGCAATGGCTGATTCTTTGTGGAGGGACGGGCCTCAGGAACTGAGTTATCAGCTGCTTTGATGACGGCTAAAATATGCACCCTTACTGGGACAATATAATGCAGCTAGAGAGCTAATGTAGCAGAAGACAGGCCTTGTAGTCTAGTTATTGCAGGGGAAATGGAAATAAGAGTGTATTTTCCATCTCCTTGCTTAGACCTTCCTAATATTTTAGGAGGTGAATTTTAAGTCTTCAAAGTGATAAAGCTCAGAGAAGATTTAGGTTTGGCTTAACAGCTGAAAACTCTATGTTGCTTTCCTTTCTCTGACCTGATTTCTCTTTCCTTTTGCATTTCTTCATCATCATCCTCCTGCTATTCTCTTAATTTCCCCCCTTGATTTTTGAAAATTCAAAGCACGATGAAATATAATTCAAAAGCAGGAAAAGAAGTGGTGCCTGGAAATTCAAGTCCTTTTGGTGTGGTTCTAAGCTTCATTCTTGATCCCTTGCATATCACTGCTGCCAAGGTGCTTCAGGGTGTAAAGTTAGGATTCCTTCACTTATGGCCTCACTTAGCAGCAGAGGGGTGCAGAGTTAAGCTTTTCTAGCCCTAGAGATGACTGATAGGTGAATTGCGGCCACTTCCATCCACTGGGTCTGGCCTAACAGTGGTAAGGGAATCTATATAGAAAGCTACTAACGTTGCTGCAGGGATGAAATGCAAATACAACCTCCCCCTCTTTGGTGTCTGTTACGTATTTCGCATGTCTGGCTGCAGTAGCATTGTGAACTGAAATAGTTACTGAGGAAAACAAATAATTCAGCATCATCCTGAAGCAGAAGGTCGTTGACAGTGGTTTGGCTTTTAAAGCTGTGACAGACAGATACCTGGCCATCATTACAAAACACCATCTGATACAATTATTTATGTAGCTGGCGTTAGACTGAGTAGTGAAACACAAGATCTGTTTCACATCTGTTGAGCAGATATATTTCACTGGAGATGATATAAAGTTGTCCTGATGACATCAGAGCTTTGAAATATAGCTGATTTCAAATGTAAAAAAAAATACAGGAATGTCGCTTTCATGTCATGCTTGGAGAAGTGAAAACACAGCAAGATCAAAGGCAATATCAGAAATAACAGGTAAGAGTTCAAGGCATTTGGGATGGGTTTTTTGAAACAGTAGCATGGAAGATGGCTTTCAGGCCAACTCAGTGTGCAGCAAAAATGTGCTCAGTACTTCACCGGAGCATGTTGTTTATCTGAAATGTACTTAATAGTAAATGTTCCTTTATTATCCATACCAGAAAGAGTTGAGGGGAGGAAAATAGATGTTCTCTGTGTCAAGGTCTGGTAGTGTAAGGCCATGACAGAAAAACGTATGGCAAGTGGGAAGGGGACAGTATAATGTACATAGCCTAACGCTGCATTATTTTGTTTTCTGCTTTAAGAATTGAGAGATAAGTTGTGAGCCCAGACTGGAAAGCTGTTTCTTTGTGGAAGCTGAGAGGGAAGTGTTATATGTGAGCACTGTTAAACAAGTAAGATAAATGTAGTAAAGAACAAAACATCAGGATTATAGTTTCTCTTTTAGAGCTGGATTTTCAAGTCTTAAAAGCTCTGAGTAAACACAATGCCGAGATAAATATGCTTTTACAAAAATTCTGAGTTTTGTGAATCCAGTGGGTCTGGCTGTGAAGTGCTCCACATGGTCTTAGTGGTCACCACATCAGACTAGCCAACAGCATGAGCTGTGGAAGCAAACATGAAATGTTGCTGCATGAGACCTTTCAGTTGTTTTTCCTATTTTCATGCCTTCCTGTCAAGCACAATTTTAAAAATACAGAAAGCAGACATGGGAATTGTGATGCTCTTATTCAACTGGCATGCAAAATTGAGTGTATCTGCTCTGATACTAAAAAATACACAGTTCTAATGCTTCTGTGTGCTTATCCCTGATTTATGTAATCTGACTTTACCTACATCCCTGTGCTTTCTGTTTCCAATTGACTTTGCAACTCTGAGGGCACAGCCAGGTGATAGAAAACCTTAAGCATGGGGATTTTTGCATTGAGTTGAGGACTGGAGCGCAATAACTATTGTCATAAATAGCAACTTTGTTAAGAGCAGTTTCCCTTAGTGTTAAGAATAAAAAGGTGGTAAAATTCTCTAACAGGCATGACAGTAATATGGGCAGCTAGCTGTCTTGTCGTGCTTATGTATTAAAATTATTCAGTTGCCTGGTCAAATACTTGGGATGGCAGTAGGCATTTAATAGTCATTAGTTCTGTGTGCATATACTCAGTGGTCTGTGTGATTTCTATTCCATAGGTTGGAAATCTGGCTTTTAAATTCTCACAAATGCTTGCATATCCAGAATAAGCATCTTGCTCTCTGTGGGCAGGAGCTTTTAGATAGGCAAAAGGTGGGATTTAGTGTCCTGAAATTGATATCAGGTGTAAATATAGGTGCCTGAGAGAAGTCTAGAGTCTATGTAGGTGGCTTTTATGGATGCTCTGGGGTCATGGGGAGCAGTATGGGACTGTTGGGTATGCCACAGGACCTGCCAAAGACTGCCACCTGTCCAAAGCAGCAGCATTATTAGTACTTTATTTATTTATTTGTTTCTTATTGTTTATTTGTTTTTCAAGCGTGTTAAAAGAAAGGAATCCACAACTGTCAGCTTGGGTAACGTTAAAAAGTTCAAAAAGTGCAGTGTGTTTGTGGAAGTTACAGCACAGAACTTGCAGACCTGGAAAGCTTGGTAATGACACAATATGGAGAGCAAAGTGTGTGAGACTCAGCACTGTCTCTTGATAATTTTTGGAAAACTGGGTCTTACATGTGTGCTTATTTTTCTCTTGCACTGCTTCTTATCAGCCTTGTGCACAGGTTTAAGATGCAGAAGTAGAAGACTTGGGGCAGCCCAGAACGTTATCCCTTTCCCACCCTCCAAAAAAGCTAATCATAGGCTCCAATTCAAGAACACATTCTTTAGTAGCAATACTTAAAGAAAACAGATCTAGCAAATAGCCTGCCAAACTTCTTGGAATGTCATAAAATACAGCTGGCCAAGCTAATCCAAAATTGTCCAGATAGTGCTTTTCTTTTTGTTCTTAAAAATATATCCTAATTCTTTCTCGGATGATTTACAGTGCCTAGTTTATATTGCTACCACTGACAATTTATTCCATTTTTCAACCCCCTGTTGTCTGAAGAAATTGAGAGTTGCATATAGGCTGTTCTTGCCAACTTTAATCCATGACTGACTTCTTGTTTTTTGGGTTTGTAATTGAGTATGTTAATCCCAAGAGTTTTCAAGGAATCAGTCACAAAGATAAATCCATGCTAATTTTCTGTTCTTTTTTAGTGCTGTGCACTATACAGTGAATCATTTGAGAGCAGTCCATCTTCCATGGAAACTAGATTGACTCAACTATTAAACAGCTGGTTTTGAATTTTTTCCAACCATTTTCCAAATTGATGGAATGAGTACCAGCATTGCTCTGACTTTTTATGAACACTGCCTTGATTACACCCTACAGCCCACACAGCTTGTAATTTTTCAACATTCCAAATACTATAAATGATAAATTAGGTTCCTTAGCGTCATCTCAAAATCTCTAGGTGAAACATCTAGGTTCAATATGTGCTGCAGAAGACAACTTCAAGAAGAGATCTATTGTTATACTTTTATTAGGCAGATAATAAGCTCAGAGTGCCTGGATCCACTTTTTGTGTATATTTATATTTATAAGGAATGTATGACACAGTGGATTTTTTTTCTCTATAAAATAGACATGCTTTATTTGGTGTGAAAAATCTTGATTTCATATTTGGAAGGCTTGTAACAAAGCAATAATAATGTTATCTAAATTTGAACCCATTAAATGTGAAACATTAGCCATTTCCTGATCAGTGCGTTCATCAAAGCCAAAATCCTGTCATCAGTAAATGGTTTTGCAGTTTAACCATGTTACCAGTGGAAATGCAAGTTGGTGTTTAGAAGGGGGAATAAACTAACGTGGAGAAGCTTTCAAGAGGGAAGCTAAATCTGTATTATGAAAGTTAGGAAAACCCAAAACTGAAGGTTTTTTTCATGAAACAAAACCAGCTTTGAAATTCAAGAGTTCATCATCCTTGATTTCAACCCACTTTCTTTCCAAAAGCTGAAAGTTTTTTGTACAAAATATAACTCTTCTTATGGCTTTGAATACTGACTTGAAGAGCATTGACTGCTCTGACTGAGTAATATTGGATAACCAGTTGTTTTAATAAAAATGAAGGGGAGCAGACCCTACTTTGACCTAGGCTACCTCGGTGCATATGGCATTACTTGTGGGTACAGAGAAGGCCACATTTCAAATTTGTATCAGTGTTAGAAGAGTGCAAATAAACCTTACCTGGGAATAACTTGTACTTACCACAGTCATGATGAATTTAGGAGTGTCTGCTGTACTACAACAAAGGGGGTCATTTTGAGAGAGCTTTTTTAAAATCCAGCACTATATGTACTGGGGTTTTTTGTATCTGGCCTATACCCATATAAGTAGTATAGTAGACACATTCCTGATTTATTTGGGAATAACTGATAGCAGAGTAAGGTCCTCTGTGCATCATACGTATTAAGAAGGGGGTTTTTGTCTGTTTTGCTTTTTACTAGACATAGGTCATGGGGCTGATGTGTTGAAGGTGTGAGGGTTTCTTTTTCACCTTTTTCAACCTACCTTATTGCTCTGAATAGCTATGTTCAAAATGTCTTTCTACAGCAACTTAAGTAGCTTTGAGGATGGTAATACAAATGCGTACAAACGAGGCTGCATTTTGCTAAACAGGACATGGTGATAGACCAGTGACTACCTGCAAACCAGAATGAGTTTAATTCTCTGGTTTAGAACCTTTGAGGCACTCATGTTAAAATGACCCTGTAAGCACACATGCTCTGTAACTTAATGCAACGTGGAAGACCAGTTTTCCAGGGGAGAGAAAAGCAAAATTACTTTTACCGTTAGCTGTATCTGTTGCAGTTAAACTCTGATGTTATCCTGGTATTTAAAAACAGTACTTAGCCTAAGTGTGAGGAGGGATTTGCAGTTCTTTTTGCACAGCTCTTTGTAAAGCACTTTTAGGTAGTGCCAGAGAGTTTGGAAGTGTTGCAGACAAGGTGTAGTATTGATTCATGAGTCATGCTTTTATGCAGTTTCACATAATCCTTTAACTTTTTATTTAAGCCCAAAATACTCTGAAATTGGACTTGGAGCCCACTTTTGCAGATGTGTGGTGGCTTGTCTGTGACCAGTCCCACCGAAGTCACTGAATAGTAATTGCGTTTTCTACTTTCCTGGCAGTTGTTTGGAATAAAATGAGTATATTTGTTCCAAGCCATGTGCTAGGATATTGTTTGTTGTTGTGTGCTTGTGAACAAAAAGTGTGCTGGGCTGTGTGGGCTGCGTTTTGCTTGTCTGGACTGAATAGACGTGCCTGGCCATGAGCCACTTGCGCAGCAGTGAGGTCAGGCTGTACAGCTTGGTGTTTTTTGAGCATGAGTAACTCCATTGTAACACTGAATCATTTTGCTTTGGTATTCAGTTTTATCATCTTGAAGCATTTTACTAGTACTTTGCAATACAGATAACCTTACCTGAGCTCCTGTCCAACACCAGTCTCATTGTCAACCTCTCCTTTCTAGCTAAGGGCATTTCTCAGTGATATTTAAAGGCACCACTGGAGTATGTTTCTAACAGCTGCATTTTCTAGTGTGTCCTGTAGTACAGATGGATGCAGTTGATGAGTTCGTAACTCCTACTGTCTTAATACTGCTTCACAGACAACCACAAAAACCTTCTGAACACTAGCTCAAAAATGTGGTGTCACCAGATATGTTGAATATAAAATTTCTTTCTTTCCAGTATCTGTATCATGAACTGAGCTGGTCCTGATTATTTTGAGGTTTCTTGGATTTTTAGGCTCATGACCCAAAGAAGCTAGGGCAGAGAACAAATTTAACTGAATAAAAATTCCATTTTTAAATGCTGCTAGAAAATAATTTTGCCATTTCACTTGGATGAGCACTAACGATAAAAATACTTCTATCCAGTTTCACTAATTAACCACTGGAGATTGTTTTATTCTGGGATTCATAACAGGCATCTGTAACCTAGTTTAAGATGCATTTTATTTTAAATCCTGTACATGCACTTACTTTTCTGAAGGAAAGGATCTAGGATATAGGTTTGGAGTATTTGTTTTGCCCAGTTTCAAGGTCTTGAACCAATTTTTTTTAGCACAGCAGGGTCAGAAGTAAGAAATACTCCATATTCTCCCTGATCAGCCCAGTGCCCAGTGCAAATCTGAAGCAGCATAGGTGTTGCTTTCAAATGTGCTTTTACAGCCTCTCCTGCTGTAAAACCACTTCAGTGGTTTGGCTATATTAGACCCAAGGGATATCTGCCCTGTAAGGAGCTAGAGCTCTGTGGCTGGGGATAGGAGAGAAGGAGTTGTTTGCACACAGTGCTCCCAAGAGGCTCCCTTCCTGCGTGGGAATCCCACATCACTTAATTGAGTCAGCACTAGGGTGTGTTGGACTGTGTTATAGCATGCAGCAAGTGTAACACCACTAAGTAACCTGTCCGAAACAGGCTATTTTTTCACTCTATATTGAAATACTGAGCCCAGTGCTGATAGCTATGACTATTTATAACCATTTAGTTATTTATATGCTCTAGACAGCATGTCATTGCTT
The DNA here is from genome assembly GCF_000696875.1 of Nestor notabilis. NCBI lineage: Eukaryota > Metazoa > Chordata > Aves > Psittaciformes > Psittacidae > Nestor > Nestor notabilis. The sequence continues at coordinate 56,914 of NW_009944653.1, read as the reverse complement.
TTTATATCTTAGTGTGGTTTTCAAGAAAATCACTTAGAACATATTAAAATACACTAGGAATAGCAAATAATTCTCTAGTGATAGTTTTGCTTCTGAGTTATACAGTCTGTGTTTCTGTAAAGATGTCAGAAATGTGTCAGTTGTAGCTCCCCTTCCCATCCCCCAGTACTATTTTGGCATTCCATAATGTTTTCCATTAGTTCTCCTCTTCCTCACTACTTTGAACCTGGTTTGATTGTTTGTTTTTTTTTTTTTTCTTGAACCATTGCTATTTGAATGTAACTGCTCTGTAATAAGGGCATCCTGGGCCAATGTCTTCTTTAGTATTTATGAACCAGGGTCGGCAGCTCAGTGTAACTGAGCCTGTGTCAGACGGGAGAGGTGCAATACTTAAAGGCTGAGACCACGGTAATCTTAACATAGATTACTGGGTGTACTTGCTTGTTGAATACTGTTATCAGTAGTCATGAGCGGATGCTATATCTTCAGATCTATACGCCACCAAAGGCAAGGAGCTCATTCCATGGAAAAGCAAGAGCTAAGTGGTCTTGATGCATGGTTGTGTGTGTTACAACTCAGTTCTGCCCCATCAAGACAAAGACATGGATAACCACTGATGACTTCATGCTGTCAGAAAAGTGAAGGAGGTCAAAATGTGGTCTGCCAGCTTTTAAACGTGACAATGTTATTTTGATTTCTTCTTGCTGGATTTCTTTGCATTCATGCGAAAGCAATTAAGGATTTGGAAAAGTGAGAAGATGGAATATATTAGCCTTAGCTGTATCTGAGTTCTGCAGGGATTTACTGGAAGTACGTATATTTTTGTATAAACTGTGTAAATACGACTTGTGTAAGAAAAGAAATCTAATACTGTATATTCTTATCCAAAATCAAATAATGCCATCCTTATTAATACAGGACAGTGCAGATTGGATTTTATTAATGTTAACTGACTGCAATATGCAGATGGCTCGGTAGCAGCAGAAGTGTGAGCCATCAGTAACCAGTAACACCTGAACCTCTCAGTATTATTTGTGATGATGGCTCTTGTCAAGTTCAATTTTGGTAGAAAAGCGAGTCTCCCTATTGGGTTTACTAACGGTGTCTTGACCTTTTCTCCCTTTTGTTGCCAAGGAGTGGCAGGTGTCTGGAGCAGCTAGGCAATGTGACAGTCAGGCTGTGCTTTGTGTCAGCTGGCATTCATCAGTGTTAAAAATGACGTGGGCTCGTACTGCTCAGAAGTGTGTTTGTGCCTATTAATACGTCCTGTTTCATGGATGAGATGGAGATAGACTATTGAATTCCTTTACTTTCCCCTGTTTCTCTCCTGTTTAGTTTTGTGATGGAATATGTATGAAATCGAGGAAATTTCAGGATGTGATTTCCATAGTGGCACATTGAATCTGTGTTTGCCTGCTGCCGTCTGCTTTGGTGGCACCAGTGTGGTGGTGGATTCAGCAGCTTTTTGCACTGGCAGCTTTGTGCAGTGCTTGCCTTCAATGCGCCACTTGCCTTAGAAGGTCCCAGTCCCTCCAACTGTGTCAGGCATGTTTCTATGCCCATCACTGGACTGTTCTTTCATCATCACTTGAATCAACAGCTGGGCTGTGCTTTAGTCTGACATAAATGCACACTGCCATTGAAAAGGATGGTCTGATCTTCATTTGTGCTTAGGAGTGTTGTCTTTTTCTTCTTGCTTGCCAAGGCTCTAGTGTTTGCACAGCTGCAGGATGAGCTCTTTAAGGTTAGAGGTCAGCCAGATCATGTTCCTGACATGCACAGTTCTTGAATGAGAGGTAGGGTCAGCTCTTCTGACAGCAGCATAGACTTTTGTCAAGTATACTTAAGTGTACATGATAGTTTTATAAGCTAAGGTGGGAGCTTTTGCTTGTGTATCTGCAGAAAAGAAAAAATTCGGGAGGTGAAGGAGATGAATTGGTGTTCATGATATCCATAGTAATCTCATGGCATAACTGCCTGGGGGCTTATAATCAATCTGTTTTTCCCTTTTGGCCTGTCTGTGTATCTGTTACTCAAAGACATCCCAAACATAGAGCTAGAGAAGAGGGAAGGAAGTTGAGAAGTGGTAGTTGATCCCAAAGGCATGTCTAAACAAAAAAATCTTTTCCCTGTGTCAATCATATGTTGTTCATGTGCACAAAGAAGCTATGATCTCTCAAAAACTGAGAATACATGGGAGACCATAATTTAAATAGAATGTATGTACAATTACTGGATTTTATGGTGTGTGATTTGTGGTACATGGCGGGGAAGGAGGATCTTTAAGAATGTGCATTAGGCCATCTGGGCAGCAAGGAGGAGCTGGCCTGTGCTAAAATACAAGGTACTCCTGCAGGAGTGCAGGAGTGATAAAATGATAGCAGTGAAAGTCCTGGCAGACTTTGCTTCTCTGGAAACAGCTACTACTATTTTTCAAGCAGTTCTTAATTTATGCTGAGTTGAAGAAGGAAGGTGGGAGCAGTAAATCTAGGGGAAGCAGCAGGATTATGTTACCTAAAACCAGGATAGCACTTCAAGGGATGCGAGACATGAGAATTACCATTCTCTTCAAGTTGCCTGATATTGCTGAGAAAGCATTCTAAGAAGGCATGAGAGCAAACCTAGAAAATTTTAAAATATGGATTAGGATTGGAAATCTATGTGTTTAGCTTCTGGCTACATAAAAAGTTACAATTAAACCTGGCAAGCCCTCCATTCATGGGCTTGGTGAAGAAAGGGGGAGTGTATGCTGCTGATCTGTGAAGGGTCTCTGTGGGTTTGTAAAGCCTATTTTGGGGGAGGGTGGCATTTGGGTAAGCACAAAGATGTCCCCTTTCTAACTGACCTCTCTCCCTGAGGAGAAGGTCTGTTGTCTCTTCAGCAATGAAGTCATTACCTTGCTTGCATTTTAAAAAGGGTAACACAAGAAATAATGCAACTTTTAGCATGGTGATTTTGGTACTCAGATATATTGCTGGTACCTACATGGTTTCTAATGAATGACACCCACTTCTGTGGCTTGCTTCTGCTTACTGTGAGGATACCTACACTCAATAACGACTGCTCATGAGCATGAAGGTGCCTCAGCCTGGAAGCTGGTTGGGTTTTTTTTCCCGCAGTCTGACTTTATTCCCTATAAAGCAGGTTGTCAGATCAGTAAATGATGATCCCCTGAGAGCTTTGCTGTTGAGAAACTCAACACAACTCCTGTGGTCATTGCGTGTCACTGTTCACATAGCTGACTGCATTGTAATGTGATTGTTGGTGACTCACGGGTTTTTTGGGAGGGGGAAGTTTCTGGTTGTGTTGGCTGAGTCTGTCTTCCTACTTATTTTACTGGTGTATTAGTGGAGAATCATGCTCATGAGAAGTTTCCAGTGTTCCTTTTAAGCACACTGGTATTCAACTGAGATTTGTCACTAAATTCGTTATTCCTTTCTTATGAAGAAGCAAATTCACAGGTTCCTATTGCAGCCCCAAAGCAGCAGTAGATGATGCAAATGCTGGGTATGATAAACTCTACTTGGGGTTGTGCTTAGGCACTTGGTTACATTTCTTGTTTGCAAGTAAAGTTGCTGCTGCATATGCTTCTATAATATAAAATCTAGCAATACTCCCACGTCTACTGTCACATTAAAAATAATGAAGATCTGCGAAACTTTAATTATCATATTTCACCATTTGGAGGTATAGCTGGAAGCCACTCTGGTGGGCAGCAAATGTCTCTGCTCTTCTGTTGGAGCAGAGGTAATTACTATAGAATTCTAGTAAATGGGGAGAAACAGACCTTCACCTGCCAAACTTTAGTTATTCACCCCCTCTACCACTGGCATCAGTCACAGTAAACTTCTGCAGCGAGCATGTATTTTGTTCCAAAATGTAACTTGGGCAGATAACTGCCTGCCTAATGGTATATGAGGAATTATAGCCTAAAAAATGGCTTTTGTATCACATTTGAAATGACTCCTGCTTCCATGGCAAAGATGAAGTTCTCCTGGCCTTGTCCTGTGGAGTTTGGTGCTGAGGACAATCGTTTCAGGTGTCATTGTAAAAATAAAATTTAAAAAATACTATCAGCTCCTGTCAGCACCCCTGGAGCTGGTGTAAATTTTGAGGGCCGGACATGTACTGCACTGGCTGCCTGGATCCTCAGCAGTGTCATCTTTTGGAAGGCATAGGCTCATTTTAAGCTGGCACTATTATGTGTCTGGCTCTTGTGCTGGCAGCTGCAACACCATGTGGGGGGTAACCCTTCTTAAATCTTTTTTCCTTAAATCACTGCTTAGTCATAAAATACAGATTCTTTTTTTATTCCATGGCTCTGTCTTGCCACTGAATCTTTCAGCTTTGAAAAACAGTAGCAGAAGAAAAAGTAAATATTTATGTGCTGTAGAAACTATGTGAAATCACATATTTGTTTTATGAAAGCTTACTAGTTGCAACTGTGTTTTGACATCAGTAAGCAGAGTGGTTATGTATCTTACAGGATTTCATGTTCCATTCTTTGGGTTACTGTGGCAAATATTCTAACTGATCAGTTATATTAGCAGAAAACCATTTAGTATAGAAAGTAAATAATTTTTTTACATTCCAAGTTTTTGTTTGAATATGTTCCCCAAAATAATTAACTATCTGGTTTTGCCCAGCTATTCTAGAAAGTTCCTTCCCCAAAAAGTCATTTGGGGTAACCAGCAGCATGTTCAAGTGCTCTCTGCTGCATCATCTGAGACCAATTGCAACTAAATCAGAGAAGAATTAGAGATGTTAAGGTATTTCCCTAGAAATACACATGTCGTTCTGTAGCACTTGTAGGTTTTTTTCCTTCCAGTCCATGAAAGGCTTTCTTCTGAATTGACTGTGCATGTTTGCATTTGCACCAACTGAACGCATCTTGCTTTACCGTCCATAAAAATGTTTACTGTCTGCTGTAAAGCAGAAAGGGTACCTTTATAAGCTGTTCCACTATGTTTGGGAAGAGTAGGGGAAAAAAGGGATAAAAGTTGTAGTGCTACCAAAATAAAAACAGACTTCCAGGTTTCTCTTTAGTATTTCAAACATCTGGAAGTCAAGCACAGTTCCATTGAGAATGGCCTAATGTACTCTATTAATGATCAGAGTTCCAGCTATTTCCTGACAAGCATTTTGAATGGACTCACTTGGACGCACACATCCCCTTGTATCCTTGATGTATTTCTCAAAGAGGAGCTATTTCTATGTTTGCATTACTCCTGCCTAAACCAGTTTCCCAAACTATTTTGAAATCCCCATTGTATGTTCAGCAGGAGGCTAAATAGTTGCAGTGTGTCAGACTTGGTAATTCCCAATATCCCTCATGTTTTAAAAGAAATCAGTTGCTGATGAAAATTTAAAAGGAATAGAGTAGAACAAGGGTATTGCAATTAATATTTTCAATATTTGAATTTGTGGTGGTTGTTTCCTAAAATCTGAAACAAGAATTTAATTCCTTACTAAACTTTGTGGTATGAATAAAATCTTCTGAAAGAATGTCTGTAGCTTTGGGAAAATTAATCTGAGGGAGCCAAATCAATTGCCTTTGTGATATGAGTGTAAAATGTTCTCACTTGGTGCTGTTGAAAAGGTAGGGTAAAAAATTAAACCATCTCACTGTTTCCTTTTCCGTAGAATGACAACTCCTTTTGAAGCAACAAGTCATTTGTGGTTGCTTCTCTGATGTATTAATATCTGCTTTATGTAGTAATACGAAGTTTAAAGTAAACTGCTGTCACTTCTGAAAGGTCAACAACAGCTTGAAGATCTTGTATTTTGTTTTATCTAGGACATATACATGTGCGTGAGATGACTTGACTTGCCTGGGCAGTAGTTCTAGTTGTATTGCCGATGCTGTTTGTTACATACCATTAATCACACTTTGGCCCTTCCCACTGAATGTACTGAAGACATAGCTGTGATTTACTCCCAGACTTTGGTTATGTATCCTTAAAGGTTTTTGCCATGAAAAGCAATGGTGGGCTTCCAGGAGGAGGGTGTAGCATGGTTTGTCATGTTACTCGTGTGTACCGCTTAGGAGAGACCAACTATATCCACAATGTCTGGTTCTGTGTTCACATCTCTCCTAGGCATCTAACAAGTCTCACAAATTATTTTTCAGGGTATTTTAACTGTAAAAAATATCTGGAATGACTCGATGTCTGTGCCACTGCTGTTAGTGTAGTGATTTTACCCTGATGGTACATATGTGCTGTGTGCAGAAGGGTGAGATGAGGTATATGACGCTGCTATTGCTGGGTCCGTGTTGCAGGTAACATAACTTGGCATGTTTTTTCCTGCATTATCTATCAAGAGCAATAGCTGAAGCAGGTTTCCCACAGAAGTGATACCTGCCTTTTGCTCTAAACAGAACAAACACATCTTTCCAAAAGTTGAGCTACTCTGTGTAGTGTGGATGACTGGGAACCAAAAACATTTTGTACTAGGGCTGAGATTTTGAGAGTCTGGACTTAGCCCTTGCACACTTACCCAGGCAAATTGACCGTGTTAAACAATGGTGATACTCTGGTCATGGTGATTAGACTATATGGTGGCCTCCTGATGTGTGCTATGTCTCCCTAAAGGAATCCTGAATGGTGTCTGCTTTGGCCTAGAATGTACTAAGCTCATTAGTCCCATCCCCATGTATTAATAAAATGTGTTTGTTCTGATGTCCTGGAGATGAGCTGCTGTGTCTGTAACCCAGCATCCACACAGGGGTAATAGTATATTCTTGAAAGGTCCTAACAGAGATTTATTTTGGATGGATGGTTGCCTCTGGAAAGCATGCTAGGCATCAGTCATTTTTCTTACTGGGATGCAGTGATATACAGCTGTGAGTATTTGGGTTGTTTTGACAGGAGTTTATCAGAAATTGCTAAGCTTCTTAACTTCTGATGTCATACTCTTACTTTCTCAGGTCAGTAGCTTGGAACATGAGATGTCAGTGGCCATCACTAGTGTGTAGAAACTTCTTTGCCAGCTCTGATCTAGCACCAAAGCTGTAAACTTGAGTTCCAAATTTAGAATACTCCTTTATATGACAGTCAGACCCATCTGCATTCTAGATAAAAGGAAAAATTACTGGGGCTACAACAAACAGCTACAGGATCCTGCTTGTAGCATTGCTCATGCTCTGTCCAGAAGTAATAGCTATGTTAAGAAGGAGAGCAAGCTAAATCTAGGAGGAAAATACCAGCTTTATTGTTTGGGGGAGGATCAGGGCAGTTCTCTACTTCTTCCAAATTGCTGTGCAGTGGTGACATGTTATGTCTCAGAGCTACCTGCCTATCTTTCTGTCCTGTTTTTAAATGTTTACCTAAATCTAGTCTCTTCAGCCAAGAATACAAAAACCTCATGCACCTGAATATAAGAAGATCTTTTTCCACAATGTGTTTCAGTGCATTAAAAGATTTAACCAACACTATTCAAAACTGACAGCTGGAGAATGCCTGGAGGATGACACATTGTCACCAGCGTGACACAGGATGCGCTTTGTGTATATTTTTACTTAGAATGAGTCTGTCTAGGGCCCAGGGGTCTTAAGTAATGCAGGAAACTTGAGAAGAAACTGTCATCCTGGCTAAACCAATGGGAAGGGAAGTTTGCTGTCTCATTTGTGGTAGTTTCTATCATGTTACCCCTGGTCAGGATCAGGAGGATCTCTAACCTTCAGGAGGGTGTTTTCAGGAGGTTATGGCTTGTGTAATGATTGTGAACACGATTCATAAGTGTAGCTTATGCATCAGTAGTGTTGGTTACACGTGTCCATCTTTCCTATATGAAGGAATGACATCCTTCTGCTGAGGCTGGTTATTTTTTCCTAAAGTTATTCTTACTGGCCTGCCACAGGTGATCCTTTTTTCTTCACATTATTTCTGTGTTTCTGATCTAGGTAGGCTTCCCTGAAGTGATCCTGCTTGTGTCACTTGCTCTTTCTCTGAGAACTTGTTATAAAGTTGTTAAGGATTTACGTGGTGTCTTGTATCATCTCTTTCTATATACACAAGCACTGAAAATAGAAAAGTAAGGATCTTAATGTTCTTATTTAGTCTTCTGCTGCAATTTCACTGCTGAATTGGAAGGTGAGAGTGAAGTCCTGGTTCTTTCTCCAGCTTGGTCTGTTTGGACCAGAAGGCAGATTTGCAAACTGCCAGCTGATTGGGGGGGGTTCTTGTTTCAACAGGCAATTTGTAGGCTCAGAAAAGGAAGGTTTGTCACTCCTGCTCAAAGAAAATAAGGAAATTTAAATTTTAAAATACTTGAAATGGTGAGAATACAGTGAAATTATTCTTACAGCTTATCAATAGACATACAGCAAAATCCTTTTTAAAAATAGGTTATAAATGGTACATATCTTATAAGGTTCTCTTTTGCCTTAATCTACAATTTATGGCATGGCTTTTCAATAGAAATTGTGTGGTGTGTAATACAATATATATGCTGAAGTTTTAGTTTGAACCTGAATAACCTACATTAAGTTTGATCATATGTGGGTATTAAAGTGGTTTACAGTAAGTAGTAATCAATCATAATAAATTACATATGTTGATACAAAGTTGTAACTCCAGTCAGTGCCCATAGCAGAGTTCTGATTTGAAGTAACCTATTGCAGTTAAATTGAGCACATACATACAATTGACTGAATTTAATTGCCTGGCTGTTTACTGTTTGGTTTCATGGTACCACACAAGCTCTGAGTACTGGAGTTGTTGAAAAATGATGTGTCCGAAGTTTTCAGCTATTTGTCTGTCAAACAGGATGAGGTAAGGTATAGAAGACCCTTAGAGAAAAGACTGAGAGGAAAAAACCAGCTTTAAATCACCGCAGGGAGAGCTTCAGAAAACAACCCAAAACAGTGCTTCTGTATTTTCAAAGCAGCATATGCAGGCATAGCTGCATGAGTCTCATTAAGTTCATCTTGAGTCGTGCAGCTAACGCCCCATGCAATGTTTTGAAAATGTAGGAAATAAAAATCGTCTTAAACCAGACATCTGGGCTTCTATCCAGTTTTCCAGTGATAACGTCTGATGTATGCCGTTAATAAAGCATCATCCGTGGGCTAAATTATTAAACTACAGAACTCTTTGCAGAAGGCTTATAAATCAGTTTTACTTGAAAAACAAAACAAAGAAAGGAAAGATCTGTGTATTCTTCAGCAACCATTGCTAAGTGCAAGGCTCTTTTCCTTTTGAAGTGTTAACCTTCCCCTCTCCCCCACCTCATACTTTTCAATTGTGTGTTTACTCTTTTGCCAAAGTTCTCACAAGGTACCCATCTGAATTCTGTGTTCTAATTGTTTCTAGTAGGGAGAAAGCACCTTCCTTTTGCTGGTTCCATTATCCCAAGTGAGGTTCTATAACAATACAGGTGCCAGGATAGGAAAAACACGCCTTTTCAGAGGGAAAGATGCTTTGTCATTCCCCTGTCTTTCGTAATTTTATGCTGACAGGAAGGTAGTGATGTTAGTAACTCTTTAGAAGCTTAATATTAAAAAAATTCTCAATAGTGAGGAAGATGATCTAATTAACTGGTTCTATAGATGAAAGTCTTCATGAGTGAGGTTTGATTTTTGCCTTCAAATACCAACAACTAAGCTGCTTGTAGTTAGCAGATTATTCTTAGAATTCCAGAAATATAGTAACTTTGTCATTGCTATCCTGTAGTCTCAAGTATACTATGATTTTGTGTTATCAGTTTGACAAGGATTCTGTTTTGCCTTAATCGAGTATGTGTGAGGAATTACTAAGTATGTAATACTGAAAAAAATGAGCTACTTGCTCAGCTTTTACATAACTGTCTTCTGTGGAACATTAGAATCTCATAACTTGCTTGTAATATCTGTAATTTTGGCAAGCTGATGGCAATGCCTGAAGAGCAAGCTAAGAGAGACACCTCAGTAAAAGCTATGGGCAAGTGGGAACACTTTCAGCTATGAGAAGTGGCTTGCAATGTGCTTTGTGACATAGCTTTTTTAAACTAGCCAAGGTATAAATTGTTTTGCAGTACTGGATTTACTTCAAGATACATGGTTCATCCTTGTAAAACACTGGAGTTACTGGTTATGGTTCTGAATCTAGTGCTGTGTTGAGAAGCATTGTGCTGGATTAGGAATAACCTTGGAAGGTTGTTGTAGTGGCTGCATGTAATGCCTTGTCTGAGGGACCTTGACACTAAGCGCAGTTGAAAACTGTAACTACTTCTGTTAATTTTTGGGGAAAACTAACACAGCAGTTTTAAGTACAGTATTTAGTTATAAATACCATTTAACTGCAGGTTCATCCATACTAATGAAAGTGAATTGATTTTTACAGTTCAAGAGTATGCATACCTATGTCATACTGTGAACTTGTTCTTTATTTGCTGTGCAGGTGCTTTGTTCTTCATTGGGAACTGGGAGTTCCCCATGCTTTATATGTATCCCTGTAAACTGATTTCTTGAGCAAAGTGCTCTGTTATATGAAAAATTAGCCAACAGTAGCCCTGGCAGCTCCTCACTTCCTTAAATCTTGGGTTGCATCTCTAACACTGGGCAGAAGGTAAAAGCTTTTATAGAATATGGTCACCTGTTTTCTCACATGTGGTCTGTTTTTCAGTATCCAAGATTAAAGTCTGGAAACCTGTAAACTGGTTGTGCTGTGGTTCTGGTTCTGTGTGATTATTTCAGCCAAACATTGAAATAACTTGTGCTCTGTTTCAGCAATGTGAAAAATATTTTGACCCCAGAGAGGGCATGTTGATTGTGGGGTAATTGATGTGACTAAAATCCATCTGCTGTAGCTTTTACTTTGGGAGACACTTCCTAACTCGTCAAATACTTTTCTCTTTGAGAAGAAAATATTCAGTCTCTAATTGGGACACTGCAATATCTAAGCAGAAGTGTATTCGTGATGGAACCTGAGGCTAATAAGACAAATAAGGTAGAGAATAGCTCTCCAGGAATGACTGAAGGCACCAAGGACCAAAGGTTTGTATGTCTGCCTCTTACAAGAGACTTCCAACCTAGTGCAGCCCAAGAATTAGCCATGTCATACATATGATCATTCTGAGACTAGAGCAAAAAACTTCAAATGGCAAGATGACTGGTACAAGTAACCACTTGCCATCTTAAAATTACCTGAAGAGCTAACTTTATGGCAGTGAAAATGGATTGGATAGTGTTTCTGGGGATTAAGCAAGATTAAAAATTTAGGGTTAAAAGCATTAATTATATTCAGTAATTTCACCTGAAAAATGCCTAGGCCACTGAAGGTAGAAGATCTGACATGTCAATTCTGGATATATTTTCCTCGAAGTGGTTGGACGTGGCTGTATGTGGTGGTACATTCTCTGTTGTTAGAATTGAGCGACAGAGACAGATCCCCGTGTAAAGTGGTCTAAGGTTTCTTCTAGTATTTGAGTAGTGCAAGCAAAATAATAAGCTTTTTCCCCCACCTTTCAACCTTCAGTGCTGAAATCCCCGAGCAGTGAAAGGAAGGCTATTTCTGACATCCTCTTTTTCTTCACATAGTCATCCAAACTATAAACAAATGTTCCCTTGCCTGCCATATGGGCTTGCCTACATAAGGAAGTTACAGTGGTTTAACTGCAGTGTGATTGTAAATCCACGTAAATTGGTTCCAAATGTTTCGTGAGCACCCTAAGCCTGATTTAAACTGAAACGATAGCCTGGATAGTTTGTCCCACAGACTTAAAACCTGTAGTTTAAATTAATTGAGTTGATTGTTGTACTGCAGTATGGAAGATGTAGTCTTAAATGAAACATTAAGTTGCTGTCGATTGTGATATCCTATTTAGAGTTGAAATGACTCTTTCTTAGAAAGTGCTCCTGAGAGACTGGAGGCTGGGATGTTTGCCTTGTTTAATTCCAGATGGGTCTCTGGTGTCTTTTGAGGGAGCAATAACTATGCTGTGGGTTGTTTTCAGTTCTTCCAGGGAGCTGACTATCATAGGAAGTCACTACTATAGGTGTGGACTAGCGTGCTCAGTGTTAACACCTGGAGGAATAGGAGATTGACTGTCATGTGGCCCTCTGTACTTGGTCTGCATAGGTCAATGGCGTGGGGTTTTTAAACAACTTTGAAGTGCCAGACAGAATGAGGTCTGTGTTTGTAGCACCAGTGAGGTCTCATGTTGTGGCTATAGGACTAAATAAGAGGATACTTGAGGGTACTAAGCCTGCCAGTGTAGCTTAAAGGACTGCATGGATTGAGGGTCCCAGATTTCAGACTAGCTGTGGGCTTTATGCAGTAAAAAGACATTTCATAGCATAAATGCTTTTGCCACTGCAAAAATCTTTCTGATGCCTAGAAAAAGACTAATTCTCTAAACTCCTAGAAGCACTGTTTAGAAGTATTTATTTCCCCGTCCTGGCAAAAGTCATCTGTAGGTGATCTGGGGTACCACTTAGTTTCACAGGTCACCACCTCTATTCTGTAGGTAGAGTTGGTAAAAATCTGCTGTTACCAAAGTTTTGTTCAATATTGCTCATTAACCAGCTGGTAGAGTTCTTGAAATTTGAGGAGAGTCATTCCCTTGTTGTTATTTGACTTACTGGTGTCCTTCTTGCTAGGTAGGTAGGTCCTACAAAATAAACCTGTCAACTTCTGCACTAGCTTTCTGCCTCGTGTAAAGGCTTGTACTTGTTTGAACCCTACCTAAACCTCCTTGTCAAAGGATGTTGTGTTGCAGAATGTTTACAGGGGCTTAAAAGGGAGCAGAAGTCCACCAAGAAATAGAGATGTTGCAGGTTACTACATAGGCAGGGCCCAGGAGACTTGGAAAATCCACAGATTTGGATATTTGTAGATACCAAGTGAGTACCTGGAAATTGCATGGTCCATGTGCTTCCCTAGGGCTTGGCATACATGCACTGTTAAAGATAGTCAACTAGGTGGGATAAGCTGTTGGCCTGAATGGGTATGACTGTCCTGATACTGCCTATGCGAAGTCAGCATCTGCAGTTCCTTCTGGAACTGAGATGCTCCTTCAGAGAGCTGATCACTTTTTCCAGTGACCAAGATCTTATGAGGGCTGCTATGTGCTTCCAAGGAGAAAAGAAATGGTAATGTTTATGATTGGAACGGAAGTCTCCCCATACAGCTGATCAATCTTCTTATTTCCTATTTGCCTTCGATTTATACCGTGTCCTGTGCTGGATAAATTGCTACATTCTGAACCAAGGAGAACTACTTTCCTGAAGATGTATGCTGATCCTATCTAGAATGAGGGGAGAATGCAATAGGGGAAAACCATAACTATGATATAGTTGGACAAATTTTCATAGAATACATGGCTTCTGTAGAGATCAATGTTTTCTGCAGCCTCTGCTGTGTTCTGAAGAGCTCACTGTCCCAAGAATGCATTGAGGGAATAAAAATGCATCTCCTCTGCATTCATTAATTTATCGTATCAAACATCTATTTATCCGCTCTCGCACTCTTTAGGTGCTTTTCTGCACCTGAGTCTAGTTGTGAAGCACAACACCTGCTGGAGGACTGAAGGGACTTACGCAGCAGCTAGAGTCATGCTATTCTGTGTAGATCAAGTGAATCATGGTATGGATGTTTTCTGTGTATGTTTCCCTGCCTCCCACTGTCAGCTGTATTGCAAGTTAGGAACACTCATGCTCTTTACTGTAGCTCCTTTGTGGAAATTCTACTCAGGACAGAAATTCACTTTGTTTCTGAAATAGCTTTGGGGTCTTGTACAGATAGGGTTTTCACAGTTTATATGTATTTGCCTAATTTTCAAATAAGCTTGTGGTTAGTTTTATTTTGTGATTTGTTTTTTTTTATTCCATGTTGCGTAAAAGATGGAAAATACGTCTCATTCTCAGAATGGCTACTTACAGCATTGCCTAAGCTCAAACCTCATTTGTAGACCTCGTTCCTGGGAGTGTCACCTTGGGTGCCATCTCAGATCTTCCTTGTGTGTAACCACTCAGTCTTACTGTGTATTGGTAAGAATCTAACTAAAGCACAGGTATATCCCTGGCCCAAGCTCACAGGCAGTTTGGTGGTCATTGGTCACGAAGGGTTTTCCCAGCAGGAAGGTGATAGTACAACTTAACTTGCTTCAATTAAAATCTCATTTGCAAAATGCTGTGAAACTAGGAACTGGTTTGTAGTAAACATCAACAGTTTGCTGCAGTGTCTCCTTTACTACCCAGCCTTTTTAGGGGAGTCATTTATAGAAAGAAACACTCTGCTGCTTGCGCAGTGTAGTGAGCGAGCCTGCAATACCCGCCCAAAGGCACGTAGTGAAATCTTGAACTGAGTTCAGCAATCATGTGAATGCATTGCTCCTGTGTATGAACTTCCAGGTTTTTCCTGTCCAAGGTATTTTTCCCAGCTACTCTGAGTTTTCTTTGTACACAGTGCTATCAGAATATACAGCAAATGCTTTAAAGGCACACCAAGAATTTCTTTGTAGGTATCGCAGTGAAAGCAAGCTAATCACTTACTGAAAGGAGTTCAAACAGTATTTCTTTAGTGAGAAGTACATTAATAAGTAATTTGCCAGTGAAGTGATTGCATGTGCTTTCAGTGTGCTGCATATTTTGGCAAAAGATGTTTAGCATCCAAGTCTTTCAGCTTTTGCCAGCATATGAAGAAATAAATTTAGACTGAAATTACCAATATTGTATTTTCCTCATGAGAAGAGTGGCAAGGGGAGCAGTGGAGAGACCTTTTGTGAACTAGTCTTGGAGCCTTTAGGGAAAGGATAGCATGTTTAAAAGCAGCTGTGTAGAAAACAAAAAGCATGCTAAGTCCTGTCTGGTTTTATATTGTCCCACTGACCAAGAAAATTACTGTATTCATAAATAAAAATGGGAAAAAGTAAGAAATACTAGGGAGCTTTTTAGATTGCGTTGTGTGTCCTGGTAGTTGAGGGCTAGAATGTTGTCTCTGTGCTGCAGTGCTAATAGAGTTGTGGGTAATGAGAATCAGGGGATGCTCCTGGGATTACTGCTGTAAAGGTTTACTCTTGTAAGGATAACAGAAGATGAGCTACAGTTTCTGTAGTGGTCTGGCTTTTCTGTTGCTAATTTTGCTCTTTTCCTTGGGTTTCAAGCTGTCACAAAACTTTATATAAACTTCCTGGATAAAAGTAGCTTAACACAAGGGCTCACAGAGACTGAGTTTTATTTCATAGGGAGGAAGGGGGGAAAACAGACTTGCAAGGGGAACCTGGCAGTTCGTGTAGCCATAATAGAGAATCCTAAGGGGACTGCAGTTCCAGACCTAAAATGACCTTGCTACAGAACTGCTCCTATTACACTTAATTCAGCAGCTCTGCAGAAAGATTCCTTTATGTGGTGACAAGAAAAGCAAAATCTGTGAACCTGCATTTATAAGTAACATAAGGGACTTCTGCAAATAAAAGTAAGAAGGGAAAGGATTGAAGTGAAACGTCCTGTAAAATAGGAGCTGAATAGTGATAGTCAGGGTCTTGGTCACCATCAGCTTTATTCAGTTAGTACTGGGAATGCATCTAAGATTTCCTTAAAAATCTTAAAAGAATTATGATCACTTTAAGACATGGTTTAGGTTCATATCCAAGAACTAAGACTGCACAACTGTGTTAGCTACATTAAATGAATATTGCTCTCCTTATTACTTTTTATCCTATTGCCCTTTGTACCATATGCAGGTATAAGTGAATGTCTTGGTATGTGGATTGGGAACTGCCCGCTTCATTAAGCTACATATAGCTGAAGTGGAAACTGGCAGCTGCACAGTGCTATGGAAAGAAGCAAACCAAGAGCAAAAGCAATGCCATTTTTTTTAATTAATAACAGCATTCTATACAGTCCTATATTTAATTCAATTCTGTCTTCCTCTATCCTGATAATATCTACTCCTAAAGGGTTAGTGCTTCTAGATTCAAGGAATTCTTTACTACGTATTCCTCTGTTCTTGCAATGCTATCCCAGGGTACTACATGAATGAGGTCTGGGTTGGGGATTTTTTATTTCAACTAACTGAATGTGAAAACAGGATACTGTGACTGTAGAGAAAAACACTGGTTGTACTCACTTCAGGGCATGTACATATGTGTATGTGACAACGTGTGTTACAGTAAGGCCAGATCCAGCTTGAGTGGGACCAACTGTATTCCACTGGTGTCCCATAGAGATACAGCTCCACAAGGATTAAGGGTCCCAATGTGGGTATTTAGATACTATTTTTTGTCTTTTCCACTCTCCCTTTCCCAAATGCACACAGTGTTGGGGTTTTGGGTTATTTTGCATTTTGTGTGCTAATTTCTTGGTCCAGGTTTGTAATAAAGCTTCTGATCTCTATGTTCTTTAGGTATGAGAGGTGTTGAAGTATTTTGTTGTTACAGGTCTGTGGTGATGTGCTTTATCTAGGCTGTGGTGAGCCCTAGCGCACATCCCAGGTGTGAAGAGCCTTGGTGCGTTTAGCCTCACTTTTGACTTGTGGCATTATCAGCATTATCAATTTTTTTGGTTTTCCTTCTGCTGGTACATCAAATACCAGATTTGCTGGCCGTTGGTCTTTTCTGTAGCCATTTCTGTGCTTTCCTTTCATTGCCCTTACTTGGGTAACAGTAGTAACATCCTTTTCCCCCACAGTTCCCTGATCTTCTATTTCAAATATTACTTTTCTTGATTTCTAACATAATTTTTGTTACTGGATTCTAAATGCTTAGCAAAATTTCAGGTAGATAAGTTACTTGAAATGGTTGATGTTTCCTCACATATTAATATAAATAGTTAAACTTACTTTGTCTTTTACCTATTTAATTCAGTGCTAGAGAACAAATTAAGAATAACAAACACAAAGCATTTCTGTTACTTTATTGTTGGTTAAAGATACCGCTTAGCTCCAGACAAGCCAGCAGGTCATTTAAAACTCTGTAATAGCATGTCCTTATCTCTTCATGTGAGATGTGAGTCAATTACACAGTTGTGAAAGTTGTATCAAGACCAGTCTGGCGTGATTACATGCTGAGGAGATACCATAAATTCTCATTAATGCATGCCAAGCTATTAATAGTCATATTGTACTTTGGTTCCACAGTGGTGTGCTTGTACTCAAGGATGGTTGAAGTTGATTAGGCAAATCTGGGAGGGGAAAAAAAACATACCACCAAAAAATGTTACTGAATTGTCTCCAACACTGCACTTTGCTGCTGTGTGCATAAGCATGTCTTCCATATCCATAGAAACCTTTCTTTACAACTACTCTCTTTTGGCTAAAGAAAGGATTGTTAAGAATAGTGTTTGTTTTGTAAAAGAAGGTACTGGGAGTTCATAGCATGAGTTTCCATTGTTCATCAGCAGACAGTGGCCTGGCATAATATTTCCAACTTACCAGCTAAGCAGCTGAACTGACTTTGCTCCCCCAAGTAGGGATGGGAGGTGGATGTAGGCAACAAGTTCCTGCCTTATTTCATCTCAGCGGGCATCTTCCAGCCATCTCAACATCACTAGCAGCCAGAGTGGGACACTGCTGGCTTTGTATAATAATGATGGGAGACTTCCCAGCATCGTTGGTCTTAATAGTCTTGCTCTGGCTGTGGTTTGGACCCCCTTGAGCATGCAGGCATGCTGAAACTCTGCATCCTGATGGGGCTTGACTGAACTGTCCTGAGACATGTTGGGTTTCATTTCATTTTTAAAAAGCCAGTATGTGAGTCCTGTCACCTCTAGGGTGTCACATGTATGTGATGAGACAATCCTAGTGTAGCAGTGTCAGCTTTCTTGATACTCTAGAAAACTCAAGGAAGGATGAAAAATAAATTCAGAACAGAGCTGGCTCTATTTGTAAGAGGGAAATGTTCTGAAGAACTGCTGAGTTTAACCACATCTTTGGGCAAGTACATCTGCCCTTTGGCAACACAGGCCGTTTCTAATCGCATTATTGTAGGCTTGCTTCTGCACCAATTAGTGTGCTGGAAAAATATTAAGTCCCTGGGACACTTCACACCGACAGAACTGGAGAAATAGCCTGCCCTTTCTTTACTTGGTTTTGTAAGATTAAAAAAACACAAAAGGGGGTTGGGGGGAAAAAGATGTCAGATTACAGCTCTCTGTTAAATTTGTTCTAATGAGCTGCGTGTTCATTCTACCTATGACATAAATATTAAATGCATAATTTGGCATACTGATTAGATGTTCATGTAACTCAACACAAAGAAAAACACCACTGCACTGTGAAGGAAAAGAGCTTGGATGGCCTATTATGGTTTGGTTTTGGTTTGTTTTTTTTTTAAAACATATTAATCTCATATCAAGGCCAAATGTTGCTGGAAAAGGCAATCTTCTTATATCTTAATGGCTAGGTCCTTTGATGTATACTGCATAGTCATCTGCAGATGTCGTATCTTTCCACAATGCCCAGAACTCCTGGGGCAAGAAATACGATTGTTCTTTAGTTGTGATCACTGAGAAAAAAACCCAGAGGTTTGCTAATTCTTATTTAAGTCTTCAGAATTATTCTGAGGATTTAAACTGTAAGAATTGCTAGTTTGTTTAACTGTGGGGTGATGCTCCTTTTGCCCCTTCATGCCCTTTCTGTTCTGCACTTGCTTCTCCTGTTGAATGTTACCTTTGTTTTGGAGGAAGTATGTCAGCTGCTAATCGCGTAGAGAAGTACAGAAACAACATGTATAAGGAAGAAATCATATTTCCTGCACGTGCCTCTTCTAAAAGCAGAGAAAGATGAAGCTGATAAAACTGTGCTCTTCAATATGCTGAAATATAAACTATCTGTTAGTCAGCAATAGAAGAAATAACAGCTGTTCAGAGTTATTTAATAAATTAGTGTTTAAAGCCAGGAAATCTCTATTGGTTGCTTTGATATCTGTTTATCTGACCAAGCTTTGCAATCAGTGTATTAGGGGTTTTTTAATGAGACAAAAGCAGTACCTTGAAAATAATAAAGAAACTTCAAAAATAATTGTTAACACTGTTGGAGAGGAGTGGAAATGAATTTTAAGCTTAAATGGGCACTTGTTTGGGGTGCACAGGCCTAGAGCAAATGCTTTTCAATTGAAAAATACCAATCTGTTTTCAGCAGAGAGCTAATAAATGGTGGGGTGAATAAACGGAGCAAGGGCAATATTCATTGGCAAGTCAAGTAAGTCTCAGGCAGCCATGCCTACCCTGTCAAACCTTATTAATAAGACTCTTCACCTATATTATAAAATTGGTGCTGTATATTCTCTAATGAAGGGATTACTTAAAGGCTGTGTGCATTTGGGTAGGACTAAGAGCCTGGCATTGAGAGATTTTTAATCAGAATGCATTATTAATGAACTGCACAGGAGACACATAAACCTGCTTTATTGGGCAAACTGTAAATGAGCCCATTTGGTAAGAACATGCAAAATGTGTGTGCGCTGAGAGAAGATGTTTTAAGAATTTAACTCATTTCTGAATAGTAAAGGCATCCAGCCTGGCTATAATTGGTGCCTGTGGCAATTGTTGATACCCTGACTACATTAGCTTTTTGTGCCCTTTAGCAGAATTGGGAAAACATTTCTACTACTTGTTAAGCTGTCTATTATCAAGGCTTCATAAATACACACATTTAGAATAGATGATTTGCTATCCCAGTGCCTTACAGCACTTAAATAAATTAGTTCCCACTATTTCAGGCATCAATGTTGAATTATCACTTCATTATGCATGAAGCGATAATGCAATTAAAATTTGCCTTCCAACTTGCTCAAGTTGGGACTATTTTTGAAAATAATAGTTGATCTTTTCTCAAAATGCACTCCAGAGCAGGTGGATGTGCTGTGTGGTTCAAAATGGCAGTGCGGGACTAGTTTGCTTTGAGATCCTCAATTTGCCTGCAGCTGAAGTCAATATTAACCAAGTATTACCATCTGTTGGCTTTTGTTGACCTCTGGAAGGAGGCAACAGTCTGATTTCTCCCCTCATCCCCCCACCTCCTTCTCTAGTGGCAAAATGCCCACATCACAGCTGGCATCAAGTGCTTCAGCAGTGGGGTTTCTTATTTAAAGAATGCGGCCACACTTCAAGGCAGGAAACATGGGCTAGTTTTCAGTTTGCAACATCTTCCACTTTCTTTGTGCACAGTACCTACTGGATGCAGATCTTTGCAATATTTGCTATAATAAAGCACAGTGATGTATCAAGCCAGATTTCAGCCTTAGGTCTGAATGTCTTTACATTTAAATTGGACCCCTTGTTCCTTGGGAGAAAAATTATGTATTTTGTAGCTGAGTTACAAATAAGCTTTTCCAGCTTTTTGGCAGCCAGGTAATAGTTAAAGTGAAAAGTTTTCTTTTTTCCAGCCAAAAAAGCAGTTTAATAACTTTGGGTCCATTTGTTCGTAGCAGTACTGGAGTCGAGCCCTGCAAACCCCTGGAGCTTGGCAAGCCAGACGGACTTGGCAAGTTTTCCTACCAGCTTACTAAGTCTGAGTCAAGCATGGGTTGTTGCAGCTTCAAATATGTTTAGTACATTTTGTTAACAGGAGTGTTGAGTTGGAGGCTTTCTTGCATTCGTTGGTCTTTTTTTCTTTCTTTGCTGACCTTAAATAATACCATATTCTGTCTACAAGCAGCTGGTCCGTGAACCATGTGTGATGGTTTATGGTTTGTACTAAATTTGAAATGAATGTATATTTTAAAGAATACCTGGTTTACTCTTGATATTAAGATATTGTGGAGGTATAAAACATGCTTCCTCTCAATTGGCACTGGAGAATGTGGATCTCTGGAAAAGACAAGCGTCACTGTCATTTTTCAGTATATCCCAATTGTTACAGCTTTTGTCCTCTGGAGTGTGTGCTGCTTGCAGACCTGTGTAAGCATTGGGAATGTTCTCACTTCTTATTTTCACCTGTATGGATCCTGCCAAAAGAAAAACAGTTCAAATTTGGCTTTTGAAATAGCAGAACATTGGTGTTTCTGAATGTTAACTCTGGCACATCTAAGTTATAGCAGCCTTGAAATAAGGAGAAAACTTTTCTGTAGAAAACTCTTCTTATGTTTAAAGACACTGCAGAAGACTTCAGATAGTGACACCTAGATACCTATTTACCAGCCAGACACTTCCATCTTGGTATTCTCCTCTAGTAATTGACTAATGTCAAGGTGGATTTAGCAGTTTCTTTAATGAATTGAGTAGGAAGAATTGGGTTGTTGAGGGGGTATTTTTCACTTTACTTTGACAGTCT
Organism: Nestor notabilis; assembly: GCF_000696875.1. Classification (NCBI taxonomy): domain Eukaryota; kingdom Metazoa; phylum Chordata; class Aves; order Psittaciformes; family Psittacidae; genus Nestor; species Nestor notabilis. The sequence continues at coordinate 35,723 of NW_009944653.1, read as the reverse complement.
GCTGCTTTGCAAGGCATCTTAACAGCTTTGGCTTTTTCCAAGTTTTATATGATTGTATCTTCATTTCATTACAGCTAATATTTTTGTTGGGAAATTTGAATCTAAGATGTTAGCTTTGCCTGGTTTGAGACTTCTCTTCTAGCTGTGGGCCAGCTATGGAAAGTCTGTCTGCTTTGTTTTACTCTTTTGATGGAAAATAAGAAATTTTTGTTGCTGGAGGACTAGTTGTGGGAGGCTATGGTTTCAGAAAGCAGTGGTTTCCTAAATAGCATGAGCCAATGTCATAAAAGGCCTTAACATTCGCTTTTTGATTTTGGGATCGAGGAAACTGAGCAGAGCACAGGCCAAGGTCGCCAGCTGGGCACAGGCTTCTAATTTGTGAGCTATTTATGTTTTCTAGAATTGCTGCCCACATTCATAGTTGCAATTAATTGCAAGATGCCTAGATCATCACTGCTAAATATCTGGGAATATGCTTGCTTAAAGTTCTGTTTCTTCCTAGGAGAAGAAACTCTCAAGTTCTTTCCCAACAACCCCAAATTAATTGTGGTTGCTTTTTAGGACCTCAGGCTTTGTACCCAAGATCTTTCATTATCTTTCATTTGAAGTGCTGTTTGAAGAGGTATATTTGAAGTCTAAGCATGAGACTGGCCAGTGTGCTACATTGGGCCATTTAACTCCTTAGAGTGAGATTTGGAGAGCAGTGATCTTTCAAGGTTTCAGTACAGTAGAAATGATGAAAAGGGTAAGATGTAGAATGTGTCTTTTTTTCTGTCCTTTTGCTGGACAGCAGTGCCTATCTGAACAGCTGTTTGTTGTTCTTGTCTATCTTGTAAGTATTTTAAGCTTCCTTTAATTTCTCGCTGTCCCATGCTGAAGAGTCCTAGTCTGTTTGGATATTGCATCTATGAAAACAGTTGTAGGTCTTGATCCAATCTTGTTATCTTCTCTTGTCTTCTTTCCTAATTATTCTATATCCATTTTGGGAGGGAGTAGACAATAGATCGGATGACATCCAGTTAAATAATTATCTATCTGAGGTGTTTTGCTAGGACAGTGAGCCAGAGAATAAATGATGCTAGTAGGAGAGTGCTGCTACACGAGTGACAGAATGGTGTCAGGAAAGATGCCTGGCAGTGAGTGCCATGGGCTGTTGGGCAGTGAGAAGGGAATAGGCATGGGCATCACTTGGCTGCTCTGCAGTACCTAGTGCATCCAGCGCAATGTGAACTGTGAATTAAATGCAAGGCAAAACATGTTGGAAGGGACTGGGAAGGAGAGTGTTCCCACGCACAATGTTGAATTAATTTTGAATGAAGGACTGTGGTGCAGTGTGGATTTTAAAAGGGACTAAGGTGCAAATTCACAAGAAATCCTTTATTATTAAGTGCAACAATTCATATGCAGACTGATTAAGGATATCCTTAAACTGCTGATTATTCTTCCAGTTTCCAATTTACTTGGGAAAAGATAATGCTTTCCCTTCTTATGGTCTTTCCTGAGCTTCTTTTACTGCCCATTAATAAACTTTGTTTCAACCCAGTAATGCAATTCTTGATGTAAAAACCTGCTTAAACAAGACAAGAAGTAGGCTCGAGGAAGCTAGGTCCAAGGAAATGCTGGAAAAAGTTTAGCTATGCACTGCAGCTTACAGCGGTTTCCTGGGATTGTGGCGTTACCAAATCCCCTTGGTTGGAAGGCAACTTAGAGACCATCTAGTCCAACCTCTTCTGTAAAGTAGGGTGAACACTAAATTCAAACCAGGTTGTTCAGGGCTTGTCCAGATGGGCTTTGTAAACTTGTCAAAGAATGGAGACTCCACAGCCTCTTCAAGCAACCTCTTCCAATGTTTAATTATTAAATTGATGGTTTATTACATAGCATTGTAATGTAGACAATAAAATTGAAATGTGATTATGATTATATTACTGATACATTGGTATCACTGTAATTCTGGGACTGTAAAAGTAGCACATGGAAGTCAAGCAGAGCATCCATCAAAATTCTCTTACCTGGAAAATTCTGATCTTTGCCAACCATGATGCAAATGAGGTTGGGTTCTGGCTTCAAGCATGTTAATTTGCCAGCAATAGGGATGTTGGAATAGTTTGAGGCCATTTATTTTTTTAGAGTAATGATGCAAAGACAGCAAGTTGCTCCATCACCTGAGTATTTTATTTTAAATAAGCAGTGCTCTGGTAGTATCTAAAATGTAAGGCTTTAGAAGAGAATAACTGCCTGTCACTGCTGATAATTATTTTTAGAGCATGACAGGCAGCTGTCTCCAGATGGTGCTCTGTGTTCCACATCCTTCTCCTCTACTGTAAATGGAAGCATGTACTGCAGTAGTAATCTAAGCCTTCTTGTAACTTGTCTTTTTTTCAGCTTTGGTTTGCTTTCGTTAATGGATTTTCTGGGCAGATCTTATTTGAGCGATGGTGCATTGGTCTGTATAACGTGGTAAGTGCTACGTGTTTTGACTTGATAGTGCTTGGACTTGTATATTATTCTGTGTTCCTTTTCTCACATGTAAGTGTTTTGGATGTATATCAGGAAAGGCGAGTTCATTTGTAAAAGCCATTTTGAATCTGCTCTAAGGTAGATAAAAAAATTATTTTGGATGGTGGTGTTACTGCAAAATTAAATTTGGGAAAACACCTTAAAAATACATGTTTGGCCTAATGTAACCTTCATAAAACTGCATTTTTTAAATGGCGTTTAATTTCCTCTTTGAAAGTATCTTCTTCTGTATGAATATTTTGCTGGCTGTTCATGTTCAAAATAGAGAGTCTTAATCTTTGGGGGGTTGTGGTTTTTTCTGACTCTGTACAGTTGATGCTCAGAGAAATGTCAGGCAGATGCTTTGGGTTGACTCACGCTACATTAGGTACAGAACAGGAAGTATCACTGTGTCACTGGCATTTCTCCCTTGAACTAAGAGCTGGATGTGTCAGTCCAGAAGTGATTTCTGATTTTCACTGTGATCTGCAGAGTGCCACAAGTGCTACATGACCTTATTACTTTAATCAATATTATTATTTAATCAGTAACATTGATTAAAGTCTGGAGGATATGTGGGACCACACTCCATGGCATACTGTAGATCTGTGCTGGCGTTTCAATGATGTTACTTTTGTAGTGTGATGCCACTGATGAGTGGCCTCATGTCGGGATTTATAAGCCATTAGGACACTTAGTCAGTGTTGAAAAATCCTTTGCATTTCTCTTTTGATGGAGGAAATTTAATTTTTTTTTTCTTTAAGAAGACTCATTCCAAAGATGCTATAGTACTGAAAAAGCCAGCAAATTCTCTGTCACTGAGTAATATTAATGAAAACACTTAACTTCTGTCACATTAATCTTAAAAATGATGGCACAAGCCCTCATATTCCGAGAGGCTTCATATTTGTTGCAGAAGATATTTATTCAGGGATTTTCCACTCCCTTGATTCTCTTCACTCTTAATTTCCTGACTGTTGCTCAGCCTGTCATCTGTGTTTAGATATTTGCATCTATTACCCTTAAACCTGATTTGGTGACTCTACCTACCATAAATAAAGCTCATGGATGAAATTAATTTTCTAGAAATTAACCTTTGTTTTGTAAGGTTGGTATTTTCTAAAAGTAGAACTGATCACATGGGGTCATGAAGAATCAAGTGTTTGTAGTATATTAGGAACTTCCACCATTTGAAGGATCTAAATATTCAAGTTGTTTCAGCTCTGTCATTCTCTTCTCTGAAGGTTAACTCTTTATTTTGTTAGTAATCTGATTAAAACATTAAGTGTAGAAAATGATAGTGACATTGTAATTCCTGCTTTTGCACTGGTTCACACTGGAGGTATAGCTTCAGAAACAAAAGTGCTGGAAGATTTACATCAAGTGAGAATGTAAATGCTTCAATATACACAGGAAACCTGGGGAGATACCCTAAAGCTGTGTGAGAGCATACCCTTTTCTGGAATATATTGGGCTTAGTGGGCTTAGTTTCAGTTCCCCACCCCAGCCTACTGCCATTTTAACCATCTGCTTTATCACTTTATGAGCAAGAAAAGCACATCCCATGCTGGATCTAGGGATGTAATTCCCGATTTTCACTGGTCTCTACACCTCTGTGTTGCCCTTTGTCTACTCCTCCACTGCTAGCTCACTGCTGGTGGGAACCATAGCCCAAGTTTTGCAAACATGCATACACACTAGAAACAGTTCATAACTTCAAGCTAATTCTTAACTTCAAGAACACTTCTTAAACTCTTAAAATGTATATGTATGTATAGGATTAGAAATTATTTTTCCGATATAAACTGTTAATGTAAGGGGAAAAGAATCAAGTTTAGTATTCAGACATGCACACACTGGTGATATTTTCGCTCTGTGCCTGCACTGCAGACTGCAAGGAACATGGATACCCAAGCTGGCTTTAAATGAGCTGCCTCAGATCCTGGAAACACTTTAAGAGCAGTGATGTGGGACTCAGCAGAGGCTAATTTACTCTGCTTCTGGCAAAGTGTCCTGCTGTCTCTCCTGGAAAGCTTCTGAGGCTTGGTCATCTAAGCGTCTGCCCATAGCACAGACACATACTGCAGTTAATTTGTTCCTATCAGTTCATGCCTGCCCAGAGAATCCCCAAAGTACCATAATACAAAGTGGCCTTTGTTTTTCAGTAGATAATTTTTTTTAATGCGATTTCCACATTTGCTTTGTCTGCAAACTTAGCTCTGGTTAAGCACATTACATATTTAATTATGGCTACAACTGCAGCTATATTTGAACCCATTCCCACAAGGCTTTTTTGAAAAAGCACGTTGTCTTTCCTTTGCAGTCTGATGTGTTTTACCATTTCTAGATTGGCTTTAAGGCAATTGGTTGGAAATACAAATTTTCTTTCATGTTTCTTTTGTTCATATGTCAATATTTGAGAGTTATGAAATGCTGAAATTCATGTTTGGATTTGTTTGGACATTTGAAAATGATGTTGAATAACATGCTAATTGGTAATAAGTCTTCACTGAAGTCTGTGGGAATTTTGCTATTGTCTAGATACTGAAATTTTATCTGATATCCACTTAAAACTAATAGCTGCTTTTAATTAGTATTTGCTTTCCTTGCAGATTTTCACAGCGCTGCCACCCTTCACTCTGGGAATTTTTGAACGGTCATGTACTCAAGACAGCATGCTTAGATTTCCACAGCTATACAAAATCACTCAAAATGCAGATGGGTTCAACACAAGGGTAAGGGAAAGTCTGTTTCTTTAAGAATAGCCATAAGCATTATTTTCCAGGTCTTTCTTGTTAGAAGATAACTTATTCCCTGCTGTTACTTCTGCTTTATGCTAGCCACTGAAATCAGGATTGTTCTGCCTCCCAGTTCTTTTCAGGGGGTTACTTTTCTTAATTAAAAAAAAAAAGAGGCAAAAAAAAGCCCTTGTTTTTAAATAAGTGTATGATTTTTCAATTCACAGCTACTGATAAGTGATGAGTTTACCACTCATAGAACTGGATAACATCGCCAGGATTTTAGTTAGTTTGTGAGTTGCTGCAATGCTCTCTACTTAGGGCTTTTTTACAATTAATGCAGCTCTATTCCCATAGTTCTTTGGTAAATTTTGACTTTCTTTATTTGGACTTTGACTTTTGAAGAATGCTTTTTGCTATTTAAATGCTGGAAAATCCCAGCATTTGGAATCCTGCTTTACTCTATAGCAGGCACATCTAAATGTACTTCTGAATCAAAGAAGCTGTATGTAGTTTAGAGAGGAAATTTCAGAGTATTTAAAGCTCTAGCTTGTGCAAAACACATTAGCTAGAAGTTAAAAACTGTGGCACAAAGTATTTGCCCATTAGAAGTAAACAGAGTATTCCATAGTGCTGAATCAATGTTTTAAAAATCATTCCTTGAGGTAGTTAAAGAAGGGTGGCTCCATCTGTTTGCTGTATTCTGGCAGAGATCTTAAATTGCAAGCATGCTTGCCTATTATATTTTAAGTTGTTAGAATAAAACCATCCAACTGGACCAGTGTTTTCTTATGAAAGAGCAGAAATTGTAGGAGGAAATAGATCCTGCAGAAGTTTAGGTATTTCACTTCAGGACAAATGTTGTCTGACTCTAAGCTACACAATGAATTGTTTGTTAGGAGTTAAAGAGAGGTCAAGAGTTTTGGACTTTACTGATGACTTGGTTTGTTTTCCCTCAGGTTTTCTGGGGTCACTGCATCAATGCTCTGATCCATTCCATCATTCTTTTCTGGTTTCCACTGAAAGTGCTGGAGCATGGTAAGGGCTTCATTATTTCTTACGTCAGTAACTGATGTTCAGTCTTACAGAGCCAGTGTGTTTGGAGAACGGGAGGTCATGACAAGTCCCAAGAAAATAAAGCTGACAGACAGTTCAATAGGCTGTAGCTGCTGAGCTTGGCTTGTTATCTAGTGGCTTTCAGAACTTACCCTAATTGAACATAATTATTGGTAATATAGTGACTTTAATATATGAAAAATGAAACTGCTGCTTTGCCAGAAACTCTTACTCAAACACTGAATAATGTTCTATGAAAAGCCTTATTTTTTTTTTGGTAGTGGGATAAGATCTCAAGTTTTTAATGTATAAATGTTCTTACAGCAGCTGCATTACAACCATTTGCTTTATATCTTGTTGGTCCTTTCCCATTCCATAACACAGTACTGTAAAATGTATGATAAAACTACTGCTGCTGAAGTCTGTGGAAAAAATGAAATGGCCGGAATGGAAGTAGACTCGAAGATACTGGGGAAATGAGACTTCTTGTTGTACAAATTAGGCTTATGAAGTCTTGCTTTTCATGAAAGGTAATGCAACTACATGGTATTTCAGGGAACAGTAAATCCTATATGGTTCCTACCGAGCTTTACAATATGGTTATGTGGGCAGGAAAAACCATGGGAATCTGTTCTTTTACTATTGTAAGAAACAAGACTAGATCAGATGAGGAATTTTGGGGCAGCAGAGGAGGGAATAATATTTATCTAAAATAATTAATTTTTCAAAACTGAAACTCTTTCCTGGAAAACATTGGTTTCAAGACAATCTTTTCAGCCCCAGGATGGATTAATTGGAGAGGAGTGCAAGACAATGGAAAGGGAGGGAAGATGAATGCTCACATCAGAGGCCTGATGATAGAGATAGTTGTGGGAGGGAAGTTCGTGTTTCTCTACCTGGCTGAGTAAAATGTTAGTATCGTATCCCCAGTGACAGCTTCACATGCTGTCTGATGGAGCATGCAGGATAGGGACTTCCCTCTCCTCTGCATGTGGCTGGGAGCTCGGTTCAGGTTTGGGGGAGAGGGTTGTTTTTCTTGTGGTTGATTGATTGGTTTTTGTTTTGATTTGAGGGGTTTTGTTGTTCTGTTTCACTGTTTTTATAAGAAATGTTAATCTTTAATTGCTCTTCTTTAAATCCAACTTCTGAAATTTTAGGCTGATGTCTGTAGTGGTTATAGCTAAAGAAAATGACAGTTTTCATTTTAGACTTCCTAAATGTTTTTCTAACTAATTCCTAAATAGATTATATACTTTTAATTTCAACAATTAAAGTAAGACTGGAATACTCTCCCACTCAAACAGTAACTTTCTGAGTTGCTTTGAATGGGTTGCTTAGTTTGCTTTCTGAAGAGGAATGAATATTGTATTTTCAAGGGGTTTTTGTATTTCCAAGTGAAAAAGGGATTTCAGTACCAGAGACAAAAATGTGCCATTCACATTGGGGTGGTTTTTAACCTCTCAAGTTCCTTAGAATGTGAAGTGCATATAGCCCATGAATGGGCACTTGTATAGCTTTAGAAATGCATGTTCACTGAGCTGCTCTCACTAACAAAAATATCATTCCTTTCAGGACCACTTAGCCTCCCAAAGTTGAAGGTCATGGAAATCACTGGAAAAAAAAAAAAACCAGCATTAACTTGCTGCATTAAAATGTAACTTTAAAAAATTGAGACTGATACCAAAAATTATTCAGTTAGTTACATCTGCTCTGTGATGTTCCACTAGAGCAATATACTGGCAGTCATTAGGTCAGTTTATTTGAGATGTATCAAAACTGATGTATATTTGGATATGCCTTTTTCTTAATAAACTGAGACTTCTACCATCAACAGGGTTTATTGGACATGGAAGGCTCAATTTTCTAGTGCTCTTCACCTTGTTCATTGACACTAGAGAAAAGAGCCAAGTGACGGTTAAAACTTGATGTTTGTGAATGATGTGGTAGATGCTTGAAGCCACAGAGTACCAGGGGATGAGTTGGGCTGATAGAAATGCCAGTGGCTAGAAACAAAGCCAATTCCTAACCAAGCTGTCTCAGGCTTCAGCTTCTCTTGCAGTGTTAGTGGCTAGTCTAACTGCTGCTGTTGGGGTTCAAAAGAGAAAACAAAGCAGGGATATAGAACCAGCAACCTCTAGAAAATATTCACAACCTGTCAGTTCTTCAGAGACTGCAGCCACTGTAGAAGAAAACTCTAACAAGTAGTTTGGGGTAAATGCACTGACTAAATATATAGTCTTTTTATCTATTAGCTGTGCAGAATCTTTGCTACAAGGACCAGGGTGCCAGGGGCTCTTCTCCATAGACTTAAAAAAATTACTGATCCTAGAGACCTGCATTGTAGGAACGTGGTTAACTGAATAGATGACCCTAGTTCAAGAATGTCAGATCCGGTTTTGCAAATAGATCTAACAAAATGGTACCCTCATGGTAGAAGCACTATGCTAGGCAATATATGTTTAGGAACAGGTCCAAGGTTTTATCTTAAGCCTCTTTCAGCCCTGCTGTTTGTGTATTTCTCTAGCAGTTGTCTTAAAACCTGTGAAAACAGTAATACTTATCATGCTTGAGTAATGCTTGAAAGCTCCTGTGAGTACAACTTCATTTGGCATTAGTGTGGCTGTCCAGTGTGCTTTCATGGTGTTTCGGTCTTACTCAACAAGAGCTAAGAAAGACTAAACAGACTTTTGAAGTATTGCCAAGGTTGGCACTTTCAAATGATAGATTAACATGTACTTACCCTTGTGCACACTTGACTGGGGAAAGGGGTGTGTAGAGACTGAATGCTGCTCAGTTACTGAATTAATCTTCAGTAACGTATTTTAGATGTTATATATGTCTTTCATAGATGAAACTTTTGCAACTTTTCTTAATTCTGCTCTTTCAGCACAAATGAGCTCGTGTTTTACAGTATTTTCTTCACAGGCTCGGCAAATAATGCGATTTGTTAGAGGTCTCAGTATCTAGTTAAGAACAGATAGTGACAGAAGAAGTGACACTGACATACTTCAGTGCTTGTAGGCAAATTGCACATTAGGGTCTGGCAAAAACTTCTCCTTTTGCTAGGATGGCTTCTGGCAACCAAGCCTATGGATATATGCTCTGTCCAAGCACCCTTTCTGAGACTGGCTTAGCACAACTTCTGCATTGCCTTTATCTCACAAAACTGCTTTTAGGTGTTCTAAAAGGCAAGGATGGGACCAGTTATTTGCTCCTGAAAAATCTCCTTGCTATTTCATCCATTGTGTTGATAAACTGATAACAAATGTGATGATTTTTTTTTTTTCCTTTCAGATGCAGTATTCACAAATGGTCAGGGAATTGACTATTTGTTTGTTGGGAACATAGTTTACACTGTAAGTTTGTGTATCCTAGCAATGTTTGAATGGTAGAATTTCTTTATAATTTTTTTTTTATATGTACCATCAGAAAGTGGTGTAAACCAGAAGAAAGTGTACAAGTAAAATAAAACCCAACTTGATGTTGTGTGCATGATTTTCCCCCTTTTTGTCGTTTGTTTTTATTTTCCAGATGTGTTCCAACAATACCTTCTGCTCTGTCATTCCCCCATCCCACACTGCCAAGGTCCTGGGTTGGTACCTAAATGGTAGTAACCTTTTAGGTTTAAAGGGGAGATTGGGCCATGAACACCTTTGAATTTGAGAGTTTTAGTACTGAAGTTGTCTGTCTTTTCTCCTTGCAGTATGTTGTAGTCACTGTTTGTCTGAAAGCCGGCTTGGAAACAACTGCATGGACTAGAGTAAGTACTTTTCAGTATCTTTTATTAGCACACGTTCCTCTTTAATGAGTGTTAATACAGAAAAGAAGTACTAAAAATTAATTGAGGCTTCAGTGTTTTAATTGGGTCTTTCATGTACAGGCAAACTGCTAAGCTCCATAAGTACAGATTGTGAGAGGAGAATGAACTCGTTCATTACATGGTATGTGTGATGAAAAAGGGCAGCCTATCAGAAGTGACATGAGAACACTAAAAGTACATTGCCAACATCTCTGAATATTTAAAATTGAGAAATTCTACATGAAATCAGCATACTACTGTAATTGCTTAAGGAAATAGATCAAGAACATTATCTTCGTACTCTGTAGCTCCTTTAAAAATTAATGAAATAAGGAATGAAAGGTGTTTGCCCCCACATAAACAACTGGGCTTTGAAAATGTCTTTGAAGCTAGTAAAAAGCACTGGAGACTTCACGTTGGATGGGTTTTTTTGTTTGGAAACTTAACATAATAACGATGTTAGTCAATCAGTTATGTTGATTCCTGGATTTGAGTCATTTACTTGAAGTGAGTGAATGCTTTGTTACTGGTAGGCATCAGAATCTGACAGGGCAATGACTTCCAAAGAACATGGGGTATAGAAGGGTTTCTGTGTTGGTGAACCTTCAACAGCTTTCTCCCCTTCTTTCCCCCTGCCCCTCTGAAACACTAATCTTTTTATTTTGCTGCAGTCCTTGTTTCTCCACACCTATGAGATAGATACCTTACAGGAATCTAATTTTCACAATAGACTCACTGCCCTCAAGACCAGGCTGTTTTGAGGACTCTTATTTTACCAGTTTCTAGGAAGGGCTTAGCTTGAATCTCATAACCTTGTTGCTTCTGTTGTAAAATGTTTTGTTTTGTTCCTCACAGAGAAACTGCTAAGATTAATAAGCTTATGACTGTTCTGAATTTTAAAGATGAAATGCCATCTGTATTGTTTTTTTAATTATTAGGGAGATGCTAATATTCTCTGCCTCATTCTTTCATCTGAAAATCAAATATATTCTTTTTTGCTGTTGCTTATGCGTAAGTTCTCTGTTGTGTCCCAAGATTTTAAAATGCAAAAATACTTAAATTAGTCTCTCATGCACTAGAAGAAGATATATGCAAGTCTATATTGGAGGCATGTGAGCCTGTTTAGATCCTGTTATGAATTATTTGATGGTTCCTCCTCTCTCCCTTTTTTTGGGTAATTGGTGTCTTTTCAGCCATTTGAGGTTAATCATGACCCCCTCTTTTCTAAACTTTATTTTAAAAGATACCATAATGTTTAGTGCATCTCAGTGTTCTTTAACACTGGTATTTTACAGAAGAATTATTGTTATGCACAGAAAATTCATTGTGTTTACAAACAACTTTTTTTCTATAACACTTCTAATGCCTGTCCCATTGCGTGGACTAGTGACTCTCCTCACCTTAAAATCTGATGCTGGTTGCAATTATTGTTTCAGCTGCAAGTGAATCAACACACAGAGAATCTTTAGGTTACTTAAACGTGTTAAATGTACAACATTGAGTTAAGCCTCTTCTCCATCATCAAGTGGATTGGTTACATGCAATTTGTTCTTGAGAGTGAGAGGGACACTGCCACTTGGGAGAACATGATGGGTTCAGCTGAAAGCTTTAAATAAATAATGTAGATTCCAAGTGGTTGGGAGCCTGGTATATCCAGTAGGTAGTGTGGAAAGAAAGGCTTTGGTAAAAGTGGTAACATGATGCATAACTAAATGTGCGCATTGGAGTTGTGTGGAGCAGCTTCATGTTATGTGCTACCTATCTGGAACACTAGAGTGTTCCTGAATGGTGACAGCTTTATTTGCTGCTGTACCACACTATTTGAACTATTTCAGATAAACAGGATGCCCAAGATAGCCATCCAGTGTGTATAGGTTTTTATGTGAGAACCCTGATTTCTTTTTTCCTGACTGGCATCTGTTTAACACACCTGATGGACTTGCTTCTGCTTTGCACATGAATTCTCCAGGGGTAAAAGACAAATAGTGGACAAACAGGAGAATCAACAGTGTCAAGGTTAGTGGAATGAGTGTATAAGGAACATTTTCAAGCAGGGCAAGGAGGGCTCTTCCTGAAAGCATAAGCTTTTACAAGTAGAGAAGCAATTCAGGCAGGTATAAGTCTGAGATGAAGAGATGGACAACCACGAGAAGAAGATAAAGATAAAATAAGCCAAGTCTTTGCTGAGCTGTAAAGGGCAAAGTGAAGAGCTGAAAACTCAAAATGTGTCCTACCAGCAGACTGGAAAGAAAAACAGGATGGGAAATGAAAAACAAAAAAAATCATAAATACACCTTCTAGAAGATAATACGTCTCAGATTGGTTTCCCTGCTTGCTTCTATCTTTACTGCTTTTTATCATGAAGTCTGTAGGAGTTTGTAGCTTGGAAGCGTCAGTCCAAGCTATCCTGAGCCTTCTGTTCGCTTGTCTGGGAGGAAGGCTGTAGCTCAAGAGGAGTCATGTGCTGCTGGGAAAGCAGTGCTGGTGCTGTTCTGCCATTGCATGGGGCTGGCTTTCTTTAAGGACCAGTTCTTGAAGTACTTGTTCTCTGGGGAGCTGAGCACTATATTTGCTCACTGTGTCAGGGCTTTATTTTAGTGACAATCTTTATGTTTCTTTAGTGAAACATGAGTTGTCCCTAGTTTCCAGAAAAGCAAGTTGCCTGAAGGGATAAAATCTCCCCCTTCCTCCAAGTGTTAAAAAAAATAAAAATCCTTCCAGTATCTTAGTTTTATTCACATTGAACTGAATAAAAACCTGTGGATCTTGGTGGGGGTTGTTTGTTTTTAAATAAAGAAGTTGCTGGTCAGATCTCCTTGGTGAAACAGAGTAAATAGCAAAATTTGAAAACAAGTCTTTCTGCCCACTGTGCCTCTCCAGGAAGGGGCCTATCCCGTGTCCTTCTCATTAGCCCAGCAACTTGTAGGGTTGAACAAAATTACAGCTTTCCAAGAGTGCCTACAAGAGTGTTCTTTCCATCACCTCGCTGTATGAATGCTTCTACTGTAAGGCAGCCTCCAGTTGCTCCCAGCTATCTGCCAGTCTGCACTGGTGCTGCAGACTCCTTGCCTGTTTGTTTTCACTGCCTGTGCTGGAGAAAGCTTTCTTTTCCAGGGATGCTCAGTGCTTCTAGAGGAGGAGCAATCCTCCTCCTTCCAAAAGTATTATCTCACAGTGTAAAGAACACAATACTCACACACTTCTTTGGTTCTCAGACATACTGCTCAAGAAGTCAACAAATACAATCATCGCATACAAGGTATGAAGCCGAGAACTAATCAAACACGCTGTGTCTACCACAGCAACCAGCATATAAATTCATTCCCATGTTCCTAACCCCATGTGTAATTAGTAATTAAGATTTATGCAGGTACTTCTCTGAATTGGAGCCAAAGTCATCAGCCATGGGAGTTGCTGGCATCCAAAAAAAGCTGGAGCCAATAGTGAGCTCAGTTGCTTGTTACAACTGAAATTACTGATTCCATCCACTGCAATGTAAAAGTAAACCAGCTTAAATCATCCTGAATAGCAAAACAGTTTGGGTGTGTAGGAAAAATCACTTTCTTTAATGCAACTTAAATGAAGTCTGTGCTGGACATGTTCACTTTATTACTACTTGTGTTTACTCTTAGCGAGTCTATAGACTGAAGAACCAGTAAAGATTTAAACTGTGTTGTGTATCTGTAAATCAGTTAGGACACCTTTAAAACGGAAGAAAAGCAATGTTGATCAGTAGATGTTGATTGTGGTAGTGTGTTACACAGCCCTGAATCTTCCTCCATGAAAGGTATGTCAGTGGTGCACATGGCTTGTCTACATACACTCTGCTGTAACGGATTTGTCCATGTGAACTTTAATCCGAACCTTGGAAAATTTCTACCTTGATGTATGTGTTGAACCTGGCATGTGCACGACAGGAAGCAGGAACTAGATGAGAGTTCCAAGGAAAATCTGATGAGTTTTTGGAGCTCCAAGTAAGACAGATTATCTGAGAAGGCTGTGTCTGCCCTCTTGTGAAGCACAGATTAAAGAGAATTGGTTTATGCTGCTTAAACAACCTGTGCTGCTGGCCTGAAACCAAGTGCGGCAGACAGGCCTGAGTGAGACCAACAAAGACCTGAACAGAGCAATACCTATAGGTTAGGTGGATGCAGGAAGCGCCCTGTGTTGACTCTCCTTTCCCTGTTCCTTCACAGTTCAGTCATCTGGCCGTCTGGGGAAGCATGCTGCTCTGGCTGGTGTTCTTCGGTGTCTACTCAGTCATCTGGCCCACGATTCCCATCGCACCAGACATGATGGGGCAGGTCAGTATGAATGCTCGGCTGCATGGTAAGCTGCTCAATGCAGTGCCCTTCTATCGCCAGCCCTGCTGCTTGCTGCTTCCTGAACACTCACACAATGCTTGGGAAGGAATTGTGCTCTACTAAGAGTGCTTGTACTTAATTTTAACCTTTTTCTAATCCCTGCATTCATTTTGCTTAATCTTCCCATTAGAAGAGCTCTTTTTCTCCCCAAAAGTGACATCATACATCATTATATGTACTGTGGATACTGCATGACAATTCTCAGTTCACTTGGATAGCAGTGAGACTGGCTCTTTCATTAGTGCTTTCCTAGCAAGACTTAGTGCGTTTGACAAAATGCCAGGTAGAAATTTAGTTTATTTCTTTGTGGGTTTTGTTATTTGGGTTTTTTTTATCATGAGTTCTTCCTTTTTTATGTATTTTGCTTTTATATTTTGCATTCATTTAAAATAAACCAGAGTTTACTTGAGAATAGGATGAGATGGTCAGAAGGGAAGCTGATATGTTACTTTTATAATACTAGAGGAATTTTGGATTTATTCCTTTGGTGTCAGCTGAGTTCCAGGTGGTGAAGTTTTCCCTTTGGTGTCATTAGTTCAAGCTGTGGTGAGAAGATTGAGTCACGAGCCTGTCAGAATCACTCAAGAGCCTTGCACATATTTAAAATAGGGGTTTACCATGAACAATGAAGGACCTGAACTCCCTACCCTGCATTTATTTTCTGTAGAAGTGGAACTGCTGTCAAATGACCAAAAAAGGTATTTTGTAATAAGAATTATCTTTAATGCAAAAATGCTGGTTATGATATAGAAAAAAGAAAAGCAAACTAATAATTTTAACAAAGAATCTAAGTGTATTTAACTCATAGCACCCTAGTGTAGTACAAGTAAGAATAAAAAAGAAGTCAAGTATTGCAAGCCAGTTAGAGATTGTTGAGGTTATTCTCATGTTTGTACTCAACAAGAGCAGTCAGACATGATTTTGTTGCTGTTCTGACCTAATACATATTTTATTATCTTGTGCTAAAACACTGGGGGTAATGTAGGCTGTGGTAGATTTTCACGGACAGCTTTTTACAGCAGAGTGACAGCTGACAGGCTGGGATCAGCAAGTAAGTGACTGACAGACAAAGCCTCAGTCCTCTGATACTATTTCATGGGGATCTTTGTTTCACAGCACAAACAGCATCAGTAGCTCTAATTTACATTTTCATATATCAAGAGGAAATTCTATTTGAGTAGCATGCAGAGCTGTGAACTACTTACCTTCCACAGCAGCTTTCTAAAACACAAACACAGTAAGGTGAGCTGTTTCTTCATACAAGAAGGGTCAGACTATCCGCTTTAGCTTGGTGTTGGTTTGTTTGGGGTTTTTTTCCCCACTTTTTTAATGCAACTGCAACAAAATTCATATGGTGTTGGTCATCAGCATTTGCTCCAACATAAACCACAAGTCTCAACAAAAGCTTCATGTTAATAAGGTTTTGCTTAAACATGATTTTATAAAGTGTTTCTATTTAAACTTTGGTTTTACGCTCTCTTTTTCTGACATTATGTCTTGAGAAGTGGTATTAATATATTGCTGAGACTAAAATGATCTAATGTACTTTTTTTTAATGGAGAACACATTTACTTTGATTGATAGAGTGTCTAGTCCAGTTGTGGAGCTGTGTCCCCAGGTCAGTAATCAACGAAGACATGAAGGATTGTTCATAATTCTAGAAATATATTTTATGAATATGAGCAGTCAGAAACTATCTATTGTGTGGCTTCCAGTGTGTGTGGGGGGAAAGGGAGATCAATACCATGCTATCAGTTTTCTTGTATTTTTTGAGAGAAGGAGCAGCAGTGGAAGAAAGTGGATTTTTTGTTTCTTTTATCCTTTTGTAAAATCAAGGAAAGCTCCCAAGGTAAAGGGAACTTGCTTACCACTTGCATTAACTTAAACAAAGTCTCCTGAGTAATCAGTTGCTGTCATAAAAGCAGCTCATGGTGAAATGAGCTGGGATCGTGCTAGGCTCTAGTCAGTAAAATGAATTGCCTTGCTGCTTCCTAGACTTAAGCTGTTCCTTTACTCATGCTACCATATTTTCTGTATTTACAATTAATCAAGGTATCTTAAAAGCTTGGGTTCAGGTTTAAATCTTGCTAGTGTGTTTATCTTCAAATAAACTGAACTCCAGAATATTTTAGATTCTTATACTATGTAACTCCAATAGCACTTGAGGGGAGCCGGTTTTAAGTGTAATACTCTAGATCTGTGCCAGCCAGAGCTATGTGCCATCAGTGAAGGCATACGAGGTGCAAAATGTTTTATTCTGTCCATTCATCAAATGTCAGCATGGAGCCTTGCAGACTTTTAAGTATGTGAAAAGATGATTTGTTTCTGCTAGGATTTATTAAACCGTTTTCACTAAGCGTTTCTTTCTCTTGCCTGTTATATCTTGATCATTCTCACAGGGAAAATAATACCATTTTTTCCTCCTCAAGGGCAAAGGGAAGTAACTTAGTTATTCTCTGCTGTTAAAGAGTCAACATATTTCTTCCATTTCCACTACAGTATACGTAATAGAATACATGTAACATAATAAGACAAAGCTGCGATAAAAATCTCAATAGTCCTTAATAGAAGTTTTCCAATAGTATGACATCTGGTACTTTGAAAGTAAACTGTCTGCTCTTTTGAGGGAGCCTTTTCAGACACACAAATAATACTTTCCTTTAATAGTATCAAAAGCAATCATGTAAGACCAAAGAAGCCCTCTGGTAGCTCTCTTGGCTTTCCTGGGTATTTATATTTTTTTAAAGAAGTTATTTTTGTGTTTGCAGAGAACAGTGGCACTGAGAGAAGTCAGTGCCTAATTTTTTGGCTTGCCTTTGGTGCCAGGATACTTGAGTCGGAGCTGACTGGTTTTGAATGAGCACTTCCAGATGACAGTGCTTTGTACAATATGTAAATCCATTCCCACCTTTCAGTAGTTACAACTTACCACCACAGATTGTTGGAAACAAGTAGATGCCTATTTTAAAGTGCTAGCCACTTTGATGCTCATTAATTAAGAGGTGATACAGAAATGTGCTGGTCTAAGCATGTAATTGCCTTTTTAATTATCCTTTCTTGAACTTTTGGGGCTCATGGCTGATAACCCTGTGGTATTTTGCTGACCAGCAGATTTGCAGTAGTCCTGCCCTCATGCAATTTTGAGTATTCTGTTTTCCTGGGGGTGGGGATTTGCTGCCCCAAAGGGAACAATGAGCAATAAGACTTGTGCTCATTTCTTGCATATTTAATATGGGTGATGTGAGTGAAATGCCGCTCATTTTCTTTTCTCGTATGGATTTCTTCATAGGAATTGTGGCATACTTTGGGTTTATGGGAATAATATTACACTGTTCGGGATCAAAGTCTTAGTGCGGGTATTCCCACCCATGTGCATACATAGACACCTATACCTGAAAACAAGTGTATGTATGCAAGAGGATGTTACAGATGTGTATGAAAGTTACCATGCTTTGAGTCTTGATCCAGAAAATTATCTAAAATGAAGAACAACAGATCTCTTCCCACCCCCAGCTGAAATACTGTATTTTTAGTGTTTTAAGCGATGGGGGAGTTGCAGGGAAGGGTGTTCCCGTCACCCCTCTGAAGTATCTGTTATTGGTTGTGGGTGAAGAAAGGCTGACTACTGAGCTATGACTTTATTTTTTAGTCTATTTCCCTTTGTCTCTGCCTCATCAGTTGTTGTTACCATTAAGGAAATGTCTTTAGGAAGATTAGTACCAGTCTCATTCAGCCTGGATGAGAAGGGAGTAAAATCTTTTTAAAAGATCCCAGTGATCAAGGTGTCTGTTTGATCCCATGTAGGGTGGCAGTAGCAGGACTTATATAAATGGTTTGTCAAGAAAAACTCTATCCCTCTTTTAGCAGTTTACCGTTCTTCTCTATGCCATTAGCAAGACAAGTTAACCTTAGCTACTGCACTATGTTGTTGGCTTCCAAGGCTGGGAGGTTATCCATAGGGTCTGATGGACTCTGGTTGCATGGCCAGTTCTGTAGCTGGCTTTTGGTCTGAAGCTTTTTCAAATCTTGCTGATACAGTTACTGCCAAAGCATGCGAGAACCTCATGGTTTAGAAGACTTGGAAACAACACAGAAGTCCTGAAGGTAAGATAATAATCGTTATTACAACATAATAAACAGGTTTCACATTACTGCTCTTTCAAATCCACACTGAAAAACTGACAACTTAATGTACATGTTCGTGTTTTCCAGAGTAGTTCTGCCATTCTCCCTACGTTTGAATCTTTTTTTCCAGAGATCTCAGTTGTTGTTCTTTCTGGTTTCTCATATTTCCGCAATTTGGTGCTAGTTAGAAAATTGGACGTTCTGATTGTGGTTTGTTTGTCTGCAGTCAGTTGCACATTACATTGTGGTGTCAGTGTTTTGGTTGGTGGAAATGCTTCATCCAGCTGTTAGGCAGAAATCAGACCTTGCCTGCAGATTTAGGACCTTAATGCCTGATCGTGTTTGTTTTTATTATTATGCACAGCGGTCTCCATGGCACTTGACGTGGTTTTGGAACTTTTTCTGCAGTTTTAGACTAGGCTCTGAGCAGACAAATTAGGCTAATGAAGCATGCATATATTTGTAAGTAACTGTTGAAGGAGTGGATTTGTTGTTTTTATGAGCCACATGTGGCTCTCAGAAATGAATCTCACTTGTAGATCCCTAGCATTGTGTTGTTCCATGTCATACATCAGAAAGATTAAAAAATTGGGAAAAAATAAATACTTTAACAACTCTTGAACATGAAACTAATAGATGAAACGTGCCTATTTTCTGGAGCCTGACCCACAGACCATGCCATGTTCCCTATTTGGCAACTCTGCAGCAATCCTACCCTAAATATTTCTAAAAGATGTCCCAGACTGATTTCTCCTTTGTATGTATTTTCATGAAGGCTTTAAAGCACGAGTGTATATACAGGTGTGCCCAGCACTGTGCTGGCATTTCCTATATAAAGATATGTGAAAATAGTGCTAAGCCATAAGTATAAGAACTCATTCTGGTTTGGGAACTGGCAGTGCAGAGTGGGGCAGTCAGCTGGCCCTCAACTGTGGCTAGCAGGCTACTGTGTTAGATGGGGAAGCAATAGGAAAGTGAGTGGAGATAGATGGTTACCTCCAGGTTGTACAGCTGGTGCATAGGGTGTCAGCTGGATTTCCTTCAGTGTGGCTGTGTAACCTGGATGCTAGCCATGCTGTCTGGCCAACGTCTGTTTGGAGGTCAAGTAGCCTTAATAAGTTTAAATGCTGCTCAGTAGCTTAAATCGAAATACAGTGCTCACAGAGAACATTTACACTTCTGTGTAATTGGTGGATTATCCAGATTTATTGCTTTTGGAGTGGGGTTATGGCAGTGTCCAGGAACAACCTCCTTCACTCAGGATAGAATTATCATTCCATGGTAATGGACAGCTTCAAAAATGGCATCTTTTTTCAATTTGGAACCCAGGGTTGCTCCGTGTCTTTCAGAATTTCCCTAAATCACTTTCTCATATATTGAAAAGTAGAAAAGCCTCGTTGCATGCTCGTGGAAAGATGTTTGGAAAATATCCTATTCCGTATTTGCTTAATTAGAAACATCTGGCTTTTAAGTATAGAAAAGCAGCTACTGTATTGTACCAGAGGCAGTGTGTACTAATACTCATGTCTACAAAAAAGGCTGTGTTTTGAGCCCCACTGATGAGCAGGGACAAACTAAGAACTTATGACTTGCTATACTGGATCAGAGCATTTCTTGTATAGGCTGCATTCTGCATTAGAAACATGAGAGGAAAACTCAAGAGCTGTGCCGTGTAGGTTTGTCACCTATGACAAGGGTTGGTGTGCATCTCAGTAAAGGAAGAAACACTTTTTTGGGGGGTAGTGTAACTGGAGAGTAGCCAGGCAGTTTTTATGCCTCTTGCAAAGTGATCAGCCTCTGCAGCATCTTCTGCAGGCAAGGCGAGAGGCTTCATAGCCAAGAGATCTTAGTCTGCCTCTGCAGGTGTTCACTAGCACTTCTGTTTGTGGTTGTCATACATGGGAGCCAGCCACATTTGTGGGCGGTGTGAAGGCATCGAATGGTATCCTCTTCCTTTGTGGAGTTTATTGCCTAGTTGGTCAGGCATGATGAGGATGGGCAGGAGAGAGAGGATGTGAAAGTAGAGATCAATATGCTGTTCTTCCTGTAATCTTTAGGACACAAAGGAATGAAGGTGGTAGGATAACTGTTTATGTAAGATATTTCTTGAAAGACCATTTAAGCCAATAGCGATGAAGCTGTGGCTCTCTAGAAAATGAGAGGAGCAGCAGATGGGATCTATTCTGGGCAGGAGGTGACTGTGAGTTACAATTAGTGGTTTTATAGCTTGCTTTGGTCACACTTAAGTCACTTTGTTTTCTGATGGATGCAGGAAAGCCCAGATAGCAGATATTTGGGGTTTGGTTAGAATGTTGTTTTCCCCTTCATTCCTTGGGGACAGGAGGGTCATACTATGTTTTTATTTAAAGGTAGGTATTATGAAGGGGATTTGTTTGCGAATCATTTTTTTGTTTGTTTAACTGAATTTGTGTTCCATGACACTGTTTCTTTCCTGTGCTGGGTGGTTTGCATTTTTGCAGTTGGAGACAAACATAACTATTTCATATGGGAAAATATTTCCAGATCAGTTTGAAACATACCTTTATTCCCTTTCCTTCCTACGGTATACATTGCATGAGATAATTTTTTTCCCAATTGTATTATGTCAAAACTTGATCCAAAAAGCCCTGAGGAGTGGAAATGATCTCTCTTATATTGTTCTAAGGCAAACGTGGGTGTACAGGCCTCAGGAATAGTGAGGGTAGAACAAACGCAGCCCTCCCAAGTACCCTGCCCACTGCTGTGGGTCACGCAGTGCAGTCTGTTCCCTACAGCTTTCCTGTTAACTCAGCAGCTGGTGGCCACAATGGTATCTTGTGCCGCTTCTCTACTCATGGATGTGGCTGACAAAAAGCATTTCTAATGCAAATGCTTTATGTTTTGGGAGTGCCTTTGGGTGTCTGTGCAGGGAGAGCAAACTGCACCTATTTGGCTTGTAGAGTGTAATTTCTCACTGGGGTCTGTGTATCACTTGAGCTGGTGTTTTTATACCATTAACCTTGCTAGATGGCATCGGAAGGAGATTGTGGAAAAGAGTAGCAGTGTTATAACAGCGGTGGTGAGCAGGTACACACTTAGACTTCCAGAAAGCTGTATTGTCTTCAGAGTAGTATGTGATTCAGAAGGGTCGATTGAGGGGGGGAGGAGGACAGAAAATAACACAGGTCTTATCTGTAATTGTCGTGGTTCAAGCCCAGCCGGCAACTTGGAACCATGCAGCCGCTCGCTCACTCCCCCCCTTTTCCTTCCTTCCCCCGCTCCCGGAGGGATGGGGAGGAGAATTGGAGGAATGTAACTCCCACGAGTTGAGATAACAGCTCTCCAGTAACTAAGGTATAATACAAACCACTACTGCTACCAATAATAATGATAAGAGGAATAACAAGGGAAAAGGACACAACCGCTCACCACCCGCCGACCGATACCCAGCCCGACCCGAGCAGCGATCTGGCCTTCCGGGTAACTCCCCCCAGTTTATATACTGGGCATGACGTGCTGTGGTATGGAATACCCCTTTGGCTAGTTTGGGTCAGGTGTCCTGTCCCTGCTTCCTCCTGGCTTCCCCTCCTCTCTGGCAAAGCATGAGACTGAGAAAGTCCTTGGTCAGAGTAAACATTACTTAGCAACAACTAAAAACATCGGTGTTATCAGCATTGTTCCCAGACTGAAAGTCAAAAACACAGCACTGCACCAGCTACTAAGAAGGAGAAAAAATGACTGCTGTAGCTGAACCCAGGACAGTAATACAGTGCCTTAAGTGTGATGTGCCACCGTTGGTCTCTGTAGCATAAAACCCAACAACAGCACCTCTCAGTAGCTTGATGTTAGGAATCAACTTTCTTCTATTGCTAAGACCTGCAGTCTTTTGCCAAGCATCTTGCAGGGCTCCATCTTGCAGCTCTGGACACATCTACCTTTTCCAGTGTATAATTGAAGGCAATTTGGTGCTTACTGTAGGATCACCAGGTGAATGCAAAGAAAGGTTGGACAATGAGAATGTCTTTGGTAGTGTTTTACACTTGGCTTTCATTGTGCTGTTATAAAATTGGATGCCAGTATAAAAACACATTTAAAAAAATGGAGGAGGGAGAAGTGAGCATACGGAGTTACAAGATGGGTATGGCAGGGAGCAGAACAACGGAAAATAAGGCTTTGTAAAACAGTTTTCCTTGGGTGCTTATAAAAAGTGGTGTTGTCATTTGTGTTAGGCAAAATCTCATATAATTGATGGGTCTCACAACTACTGTTCATTCAGAATATACATGAAGAGCAGCTGAACTCCAGAATCACTGTCATCTGCACATAGGCCAAAAGATGTAAGCAAGACAGCCAGAAAATCCAAGGTGATGTTTCCTATCTCTTTATTCGTCAGGAGATTCAGGACATGCTGCTTCTGTTAGTCCAGAAGTTACCAAAATTTACAACCAGCCTTTACCAGTTGCAGCTAGAGCAGCTTCTGCCCAAGAGTTCACAGTTTCAATTTTGGATGTTCAGATACACACACACCCCCTCCCCCAGCTCCTTGCTGCCTTCGTGCTTTAAGCTACTTGCTGCAATGGGGTATCAAGCAGTTTTGTATGTATTGGCTTCTGATGTATATGCAGAAGAGGATTGACAAGTACCTCAATCAGTCTTACGTGCTCCAGCAGGAGTAAGTTTTTCAGGAGAGGCTCATCCTGGGATGGTCTATTGAACTCTTCCCTCTCAGAGTGCCCACCTACTCTGTGTTCGTGGTGAGTAACTGTATGTCTCTGTCAATCCAACCGATTTTACTGGAACTACTTGAAAAGTTTCTATTTGCAGGGGTTGCAAGCTCAGAATTGTTGTGGAATGTCCTGGAATACATCTATTTCTTGTTGAAATATTCTGAAGGATCTTGTTAGTCTTGTTCGGGGAAAGGAAAATCCTCTCCATTAATCAGCTTAACTGGATAGATACTGTATTGTGGGAACTTGACAAAAGAATACTCTGCCCAGAGAGCCAAACAGGTATGTGCCAAGCAGTCTCTTTTTTAACCTGTGGATCTGGGGGTTTAAAGTGTAGCTGAAATCACAGAACTAGGTTGGAAAAGATCATTGAGTCCAACCGCTAACCCAGCCCTGCCAAGTCTACCATTAAAACATGTCTCTTAAGTGCTACATTTACACATCTTTTAGATACCTTCAGGAATGGTGACTCAACCAGTCCTTGGACAGCTTGTTCCAGAGCTTGACAGCCTCTTCAGTGAACATATTTTTCCTAATATCTAATAAAAACCTTCCCTGGCACAACTTGAGACGCTTTCATCTTGTCCTGTTGCTTGTTACTTGGGAGAAGAGATTGACACCCACCTTGAGAGTTCATAAACTCTCCTTTTTTTTCCTGAGTTCTGGCCAAAGCTCTCTGTTCAGCCACGCTGGTCATCTTCCCTGCTGGCTCATCTTTTGGCACGTGGGGACAGCTTGCTCCTGTGCCTTGAAGAATGGCCTTTCTGGACTCCTCTGCACTTCAAGACTGCCTCCCATGGGACTGTGTCAATCAGGTCCCCAAAGAGGCCCAAGTTTGCCTTCCGGAAGTCCAAGGTAGCCATTCTGCTGATCCTCTCTCCTTCTCCAAGAATCAAAATTCTCTATCCTTTCTTGATCGCTATGTCCAGGATGACGTCCAACCACCACATCACCAACAAAGTCCTTCTTTGTTTGCGAACAATATGTCCAGTGGGATGCCTCCCCTAGAGTTGGCTCACTCACCAGCTGTGTCAGGAAGTTATCTTCCACACATTGCAGGAACCTCCTTAGACTGTTTCCTCTCTGCTGTATTGTATTTCCAGCAGACATCTGATAAGTTGGAGTCCCCCACAAGAACAAGGGCTGGTGACTGTAGGACTTCTCCCAGCTGCTTATAGAGTATTTTGGCTGCTGCTTCATTGTGGTTGGGTGGTCTGCAACAGACTTCCAGCATGATATCTGTCTACCTTGTCGGCCTTCCGCCTGATTCTTACCCATAAACACTCATCCCTACCGTCACCATCATAAAGTTCTAGACAATCTCCGTAACACTCAGGGCTACCCCACCGCCTCTCCTTGCCTTTCCCTTTTGAAGTTTATAGCCATCCATTGCAGCACTCCAGTTGTGCAGGTCATCCCACCATGTTCCCATGATGACTTTCATCTCTCGTTTGTTGCCCATGCTGCATGCAGTGGTGTAGGTGCACCTCAGTGAGGCTATTGATCCCACCACCCTTATGGAGGGAGAAGCCCTAATTTCCTACATTACCATTCTCAGGTGCTTCCGTGGTTTCTAACAGATCAATAACCATTACATGGGTTTCTGCTGCATGGATATCCATCCACTGCTTCCACTGAGACAGCAGACTGAAGGACCTCACTAGCACAACATCCCTCAAACGCTGGCGTGCTGCCCCTAGGCTTCTCTCCAGCCTGGTTTTATCACTTCCCCCTTCAAATCTAGTTTAAAGCTCTTTCAATGAGCCCTGCTAATTCTTGTGCGAAGATCCTTTTCCTGCTCTGAGACAGGTGTAACCCATCTGTTGTCAGCAATGTTCTTGTCCAAGATGCTTGTGGAGTGCTGATGTAGCAAATGTATTTATCATTAAAAGGTTTAGCTCCTTTTCTCCCACACTCTTCTAGTAGAAGTAAATGGCTCTTGTTCTAAGTCTTTCAAGCCTTATGTACTATACACAAGGTGTGAGAGATACACTGTACAGAGTGATAATGCAGAATGGGCTTTCTTAATCACATGGGAGTGAATATTTAGTGAAATATTTTTGTCCTCTATCTCTGGCATAACACATGGGAAATGCTACATTGGTCTGGTTGGTGGCATAACAGGAGTTTCCTGTATGTGATGTGTCTGTACTGCGCCCACAGGGCTTGTTAATGGGGGACCCCTTAAGCTGTGGGTGCAGAATTTCAGATTTCTGAGTGCAGAAGTGGGCTGGAGATCTATGTAGAAAGTATTTCCTAAATATAGTGCTTGAACGTTTACAACTATAGGTATGTTGTAGCATCAGCTGCTCTCATCTGTTGCATCAGGGCTCTTTCCAAGGTTGGGTCTTTCCTTAGTGATTAAACTGGGGAGGCTTGTTGCTAAACTGACAGACTTGGATTGAACAGGACAAGTAAGTTCAAGTTAACCTTCTGGATACTCATTAAAGGGATCCTGGGCTTTCCATAAAGTAGGCTGTAAGCAGATATGTACAAGTTGATCAGCGCAAATGCGTCTGCAGTAACTTTTTACACCAGAATCACTTTAGATACTGCTTTAAGACAAGCCTACAAGAGGGATTGTGTGAGAGAAAGAAATGTCAAGAGGGGCAAAGAGAAACAAGAGCTGTGGAGGACATTGCCTGAGTTACATTATGCTCATTAATTCAATTTGAGGCAGGAATGTGTGTAAATAAACCCTGGCAGCTGCAGCAGCTCTCATTTCTGCAGGGCTTTGGCATGAATGCAGAATGGACACGAAATCCTGGCGCTCTTTTGAGAAATTGCAGGCAGACAGCTCTGCAGCCGGGAGAAAGAACAATCCAAGACTTACTGAAAAGACGTAATCACTTTAAGCAGACTTGAAGAGTGTGGAGTTTGACATGCAGATTTGGAGGTAAAATTAGTGCAGACAAAAACTAAGTCATTGAAAAACCATGGGGCTTACCTAATTCTCCTGGGTTAATGGCATTATTCATGTTCCAAACGTCTCAAAATGGAGTCTGAGAGTTTTAGCTGTACCATTCAGTGTCTTCAGAATAACCTGAGTGTGTTTTCACAAGCAGTTGTCTATACATAGTATAGCTGTTTGCACTATGTACAGGAAGTCAGACATACTGGCTGCATGAAGTAAACTGGCTTG
>NW_009944653.1:0-9275 GCF_000696875.1 Nestor notabilis | reverse complement strand
TATGCTTTGGTCCTCTCCCGATACTGGATCCCCACAAGTGCCTGTAAGATTGTTCCCATCACTTCATATGGTCCTAGAATTTACACCACCATCACCAACCCCCTGCCTTCTCAAATATTCAGAGGACATCATATCTCGATGGGTGCTACAGAGCTGAGGATGGGAGAGGAGCAGTTCTGCAATAGTTAGTGATGGATGGATTCTCAGATTGGTGGATTTTTCAGTTATTTCTTGAGTAGTAGCAGTTCCTATTTGTCTGAAACTGATTTCTGATGAACTAGATGATCTTAAGGTCCTTTCCAACACTAACTATTCTATGATTCTATGATTTGTGCTTGATATATCAATGTTATATAAAAAAAATCCAGAAAACAAAATGACAATTCCCTGACTAAAGAAGCATCTTTGGTTTTGTTGGCTTTAATCTAGAATTTTAAATAACAATGTCACCTAGAGCTAAAACAGTTTAAATTTTCAAGGCAGCTAGATGAACATTTTAAGAACAGTATTTGAGGTAACTATTAGTCAATCGTATTTTACCAAAGACGTGAAATCTGATAGTTATTTTAGTGATATAGGAAAAAGTAAGGTTTGTGGGTTTTTGTCCCCTCAAATTAAAACTAACTTGGGCATAGGTCTTGTTTTTATTTCAATTCCATTGTGTTCAAGTATTTGCATATCTGAAAAATTTCTTACAAGTGTGCTACCAAGGGAGCCTGTGTGAAAACAAAGTCTGGTGAGGTCAAAACCATGGAGCAAAAGCTTCAAATGGAAGAATTTTGTCTTAGCAGTCGTAATAATGCTTAGTATTTGGATGTTCATTGGATTTAGGAGTAGCTTCTTTGCTTTGCACATGAGATAAATCAGAGCATACAAAGGTCTGTGTGTATTGTAACTTTCTAAATTTTGTCAATAGCACTTCCAAACTTCAACATAGGTTTCCTAAATAGCCCTTTGAAATATATATGTTCTCAGACTTTACCACTAGCTTTTTTCGTTGGATAAAGTACAGGCACCTGTGCATGGCTGATGATAAAGCAGGAATCACCCAGAGTTTCACAAATGAGCAGATTTATTGTTCAAATTCTGATCTGGTTGCTGTTCTGTTCAATAGCTGTGCTGCATTAAATATATTGATCTTAAGTTTTTCTTACTGCTTTGCAAGAGAACCCATGAACAGACCAGAGATTTTTCTGCCATTGTATTTGGACGAAGTTTAGAAACATAGGTCATAAAAACTGGGAACCAGGAAAAGACAGCCCAGCAGTGAAGCAAGAATAGACCAAGTCACACATATAACACTGACCTTAATTTTGTTGAAAGTGGCATAAAAACAACAGCATGCAGAAGTTTACTGGTCCTTCAGACAGTTTAATTACAAGCTGGTCATAAATCTGTTTCTTTTAGCATGGAAAGTATCTGCCTGAGCTGTCGTGGTCAAAACTCAGGGCAAACTGATGAGACTTCTAGTACATTATTTTATATTCCCCCTTCTTTTTAAGCTATTGTTTACATCCAGTGTTATTTTTGCCTCTTCAGCCCAGCTCACCCTCGACACTACTAGCTTCAAACATCATCTAATGTGAGATTTAGCAACAGAAGAACAGCAAGATCTGCTCACACCTGCTATCTTTCAATAGCTGCCTCTGGGTCAGTAGCCTCTGGCTGGCTTTGCCATTCTTGAGAAACTTGAATTTTAATCATTTGCTCCTGTCAGGAGCAGCATAAGGAACTCTCCTTCCTCGGTCTCAGTACAGTGAGTCTGAACACATGTGTGCAAGTCCCCTGGAAATCTCTGCTTGCTGCTAGCTTTGGCTGAAATATATCAGCTGTGATTTGTATTCTGCCTCTTGTGGGCTTCCCCGTTGACATATAGAGGGGCATCCAGTGTTTGAAGCCTGCACACAGCACACCCTCACTGAGCTGATTACTTTCCTCCAGCTTCTTTACCCACTGCTGCCCAGACAGGTACAGCCAGCACCCTGGCATACATCCCTGCATAGGTGTGCCTGGGTGCAGCCACATGCTTCTCAATGGCTGCTGCCTGCACCACAGGCTTTTTGTGTATACCCAGAGGCATACAGTGATTCAAAACCTAATTTCTACTCATGTATCTCATATTATGTATATAAGATTTTTCTATTTATTTTTGATATGCCTTCGCTTTTCATTGTTTCCTCTCTGGCTGCACGGGGACAGCTGAGGAGCAGCTCTTGCAGCTTCAAGTTTGACTCCTTTTCAGCTGAGTCCTTGCAGGTCTCCTGGTAGCCACAGTCCTTCTCCCCAGGTCCCTGTGCCTGTTCCTTTAACCACCTCAAGGAAGGTCCCATCAGTGAAAGCTGCTCCCTCACCCAGAGAGTGCAGTGTGTATCCCAGTAGGGCTTCAAAAGAGCAGGAAGGACCTGAGGGAGGAATTCTGTGAGCAGGCACAGCAAGGGATTGATGGGCATTTTCCAAAGTACCTTCAATTAATTAGTGTTGCTGTGGCTAAAAACTTTAGGCCTTGAAGTGCCCAGGTACAGCTTTGAGTGCTAACTCTGCAGGGAGAGCCCTGAGGAGCCGTTTCAGCGAGTTCTTTGCCTTATATTTGATTCCTTCCATTTTCCTTTTCCTTCCAAAGGAACTCAACTCTAGGACAGGAGTCACAGCCTCACTGAAAGGGAATTTATCACAGTAGAATACATTACTGAGTCAGAGCCCTTTCTCTCTGTTTAGCTACTGCTGGCAGTTTGTGTAATCTGTTAAACAGTTTGGAAAGTTTTAAATGTCTGTGCCAGAACTCAGCTATGAAGCATTAAAAGCAGCTAGTGCCATCTTAAGCTGAAAAATCAATTTAGTGGTCTAAAATGCACCTGCATTGCTGTGCTGTGGTCATCACAGTGACTTGCAGAGCCCTTTTTTGCCACACCTGCACTCTGCAGGTAGGATCGAGCGTTCCAAAGCCCAATCAGCCTCTTATGGTCTGCCTGTTTGGGGGATTTTTATTAAATCAGACATCCAAAGATGCTTCTCTGTGCAATTTTTATTTCCCAAAATGTAGAACTTCCTCCTTCCAATCTATACTGGCCAGTGTCTCAAATGAAGTGATTTTTTTAGCCTTGAGCCAGTGATGGGTTTGAAATCTGTCTTAAGGTCATAAAGCAAGAAAGTGAATTTTATAGCAATGGAGAAGGAAGAGATTGACAGATTATTTTACACATGGGCCAATATAAGCTTTCTACCACGTAGTGTTGTCAAATATGCTGTTTAAAATGCTTGATAGGGATGTTTTTAATCAAATGAATTCCATGAAGAATAGTTCTCATGTCTACCAGGGAAGGTGGATGCTTTTGTTGTTGAGCCTGAGGCTGGAAGGCTGAGAGGATGGGAATGTTAGTATGTTAAAGTAATTATTGCTGTGATTTTACAGACTAATAGGTTGTGACCTTTCTCTGCCTCTCACTAGCAAGCTGGGGATTTCCTCCTCTGCGGTAATCTAAATCTCCTATTGTGGAATTCGTATGGTGAAAAGATCCCAAATGGCCATCAGCTTTCCCACAGAATCTTGCTGTGGGTTTGAGCAGTGTCCCTATAAGGCTTGGGGGGGGTTTAATGTGACTTTAATTCTGCCGCCGTCTGTGTGCTTTACAATATGACTGTGACTATAATTGCATATTTGCCTTCAAACAACAGCTTGCAGTGCTGTGTAATTTCTTTCATGGCTTGGGTACATGTGTCATGTTTGATAGTGCTCCTTACTGTGCTGTGTGCAAGACGATACACTCCTTGAAACATCTTATGGGGGGAAAAATACAGTAACTATTCATACATACCAAATACGCCAGACTGAATACTAGAACGCTGAATAATCATGGAAATGTGGTAGTTTTAAGCCCATCTAAATTAGCTTTCTAGCCCACTGCATCATCCCCTGAAGTCAAAGAAATGATGCAGTACAGAGCTGCGCTCTAAATTATTAAAATGTGTTCCTTGGAGAAGAGATATGTTGATATGTAAGTCTAACTCAATGAAGATTTATTGGATTTTCTGATAGTGGGAACTATCAGTAAATAGACAAGGTGGGGGAGGGCGGGAATTACAAGGGATTATATACCAATACCAGGTGGTTAAAAAGAAACCTTTGTGATGAGTAACATTTCTATTTAAGAAATAGGTATGAAACATTTTAATAACAGTATTGAAATACTGTAATTCAGCTGCATAATGCTATTCCTGTAGAGGAACTTCAGCAGTGCTGGTTCAAGGTCAGTTTTTTCCCTGGCGGGGCCATTTCCCAGCCTTGAACTATCGCTTCAATTCCTGGTTATTTTTCCATCCGTTGTCTCCCCATTTGTCAGTGTTGATTTCCATGTATTCCCTTCCACGTTATGCAAGATCTATAAGAGAAGGAGAAATCAAGATCTGATGTAGCCTCTCTATCTTCTTTTGTGCAATCAGCAGCGTTGTTCTTTTCTGCTTCTTTTCTGCTTCTCCCTCTGATTCCCAAAGACACCATTTGCTGCATCTCAAGTTGTTTTGCATCCATTCATCTTCTTTTATTCTGTAGCTATTGGTTTCCTCTGACATCTAGAAATCATGCTGGTTTTCCTACTTGCCTCACGAAATACTCATATGCTTTTTTTCTTGTTGTTTCTTTAGTCACTATAATGTCGGTAACCCTTTGTGCAGTTTCCATTTCTCTTCAACCAAGACTCTTTTCAGCCCAGCTTCACCATCTCCTTTTCACAATCTGGCACCTTCTTGACCAGTTCTCAAGCCACTGGCTTTTCTTTTCTGTCTGTTTTCTTACAATGCTAGTGTCATCTTCTTTGTAGAA
This sequence comes from Nestor notabilis, assembly GCF_000696875.1. Classification (NCBI taxonomy): domain Eukaryota; kingdom Metazoa; phylum Chordata; class Aves; order Psittaciformes; family Psittacidae; genus Nestor; species Nestor notabilis. The sequence continues at coordinate 4,459 of NW_009944653.1, read as the reverse complement.
GCCACCTCTTGTCCCAAGCTATGATGTTAGCATCTTGCCTTCTCAGTTGCTGTGGGGAAATAGCCTGATCTTACCCAGCAAATTATAGTTATCTTTTAATTACACAAGACACCACTGAAAGAAAGCAACGTTTGTCCTCACCAGAGTGTCCTAGCAGAATAGAGGCAGAGCAGTGGAGAGGGCGGAAGTCTCCTGACAGCTTTTGATTTGAATCGTTTTAAGCAGTGGTGGTATTTTGTCCCTTGTGGAAAGCACATGGCAGATACTACTGTTGTACAGGGAACTATTTGTATTAGGAGTCTTCATGGTCATGGATACCATGCAGCTAACATTTTCCGGAAAAGGCACTGAAATGGATTTTAAAATATTATTCCTCTGTTCTTAATTTCATTAAAATAAAAAAAAAAAAAGCCAGGCAGTTCTTCATGCAAATGCATGATTGACAAGTACTTACAAGTAGTGTTCAAAATAGGTGTGCAACTGTGACATCTTACTGATAGTCTTCACCCATATTTTAGTATAAGAATCTGTGTGTAAAACTTTATCAAGGGGAGAGAAGTACATCAAAAGGGTTAAGAATCCATAGAAGTGATTAAGGATCAAATGGCTCCACAGAGGAAGAGGGAATTCAAGACTGAATAATGCTGTGAGCTTTCTTGGAACAGAGCACTGCCAGCTGCTGTTATAATCCCATCACTCTCAACAGGCACACAGCGAGTCTGGGACAATTGTGTCTCCGAGTTCAGTATTAAATGAGCTACTTTTGAAGCTGGCATGCAGGGTTATGTCATCCTCTTGATGAAGTGGCCTGTAGTGTGCATCCTTTACACATCTGTAACCACTTAGGAATGCCCCTAAAGTTTTCCAAAATGTTAAAAACCGCAGGATGAACAAAAGTAGAGAAAGGATTGGGAGGGGGAGCACTGGAGTTTATAATGAATAAGCTTCCAGTCCAGAAGATCGTAACTTTGGAGGGGAGATTTATGCTCTGTATAAGCACTTTGCTGTCTTTTTTTTGGAAGCTAATCTCTTCAATACAGTGCCACTGGACCTCTGCATGACTTGTACTAAGCAGAGGTCTGGACTTACACCTCTTACAGACAGCATGCAGACTCTGCACAATAGTGGTACATGCAGAATACAATGTTCCGACAGTTGTTGACCTTCGCACAGTTATACTGGGCTAAGCTGAGTGATGTAGGTAGAGTGAACGCCTGAAGGGTTTACATGTTCTTTTGGAAAATTTCTTGTCCCTCACTTGATTTTATCCTTCTCCAACCCTCATCTTCCCTCTGTCCATCCCAGTGACCATGGGATGGGAAATGGCATTCAGAACAGATCAGGAAACAAGTTGCTATTTCCTATCACACTTGAATTACAGTAGCTGGTGTAAGTAGTGTAAGACAGGTCAGCCCATTATTCAAGCCTGTAGCCTCACTTGAACTTCTGTGGGGATCATGATCCACTTCCTAGTGCAGCAAAGTGTAATGCGGGAAGCACTAGTGCAGACAGAAGAGTTAAAGAGCAAGTTTGTACTTTTAGGCATGCCCTGATAGTTTTACTGAATCTTGCCAGTGTACATTATAGATCTGACTGTAACACTGACTAGATCAGTGTCACTTTTCCAAGTCGGTAACGAGTCGTTTTCTTGATGCTGCATCCTCTAACTCCAGTGTGGCACTAAGGGTTTATGTTAGGAACTGCTAGTGAGTTGAGGGGCCTTTGTCAGAGCTGTGAAAGGGGATCTGGCACTCACACCATCCTCCTCTTCTGTAAAACCATAGTCCCTGCTTCCATCTGAGGTGCCAGCCTCCTCCTGAGGTGTCCCTGACAAAGAGTCCCCTTCCCTTTCCAGTACAACTTGCTGATCTGACTGGAGCCGTGCTGAACTCTGCCAGCATCCTGTGTGCCAAAATTTCTCTCCTTCAGACTTGCAATCAGTCAAGAGCAAGGACACAGTCTAGCGCACAGCTGTCCCGGCCGCTCTAAATAACTTCCTATACCTATTAATTTTTAAAGAGTAGAATGGAAGGAGTTAATTTTAAACAGGGATTCAGGGCATTATTCCCTGAGGAAAACCATGATTTTAACTCAGACTTGCAAATGCATCTTAGAGTTAACAAGCATTTTTGTATGCCCTTGTGTCTGTTGCTAAAAGCTGCGCTCTTTCTATGCTAATTATCTCCTTCCTTGATTACTGCAAACTTCTCTGTTTTGATGTCCCTAATTCCCAAATCATACTTTCAATCTTTCCAGGCTTCAGCAGCTACAATTCTCTTTTAAGCCCGTTAATCAGTCCCTGCATCATTTCAAATTCCTCCTCAAGCTCCTCATGCACTGTTTCTAGTGTTGCTAACACTTGCCAACTTATTACAAGCAGCGTGAGCCTGGCTTTTGCTCAGGTGGCCGTAGGAAGAAGAGAAAACTTGGAGTATACCCCTTCTGCTTTCACATACTTTGGAAATCGAGTAGAGCTCCACCTGATGTACTGTAGCATGAAGGAAATGGCTCTGTTCAACAAGCAAGGATCCCATATTGTCACAGTTGTTAGCGAGAGACATTGAATATACATACTTCTTTCAACCTTTTCTAATACTTGGTGTTACTTTGGAGTGGTAATCCATTTAACACATAAAACAAGCTTTTAAGGGTGGCTTCAAGCCATGCTATGAATAAAACCTGTTTGTATAGACGTAGACAAAAGATGTTCTTTGTCATACTGCCTATAATGAAGAAACAGCCTATAGGCTTAGTTAACCCACACTGGTATCATAATGCTTTGCATTCACCCAACAAATAAGATGGTTTAAAGTTAGTGCTGGTGTCTCAGTGCTAGTATGGAAGCTCACATCACCTCTCTAATATCCTACTCTCTAGTAATGTTATCACAGAATGCACTGCTGGTGCAGCCGGTGGTGATTGGTGCTATTATACTTTAGATGTGAGATTAAGCAACTGAAACAGTGGTGGAAGATACTTGGTGTCTACATTTAGCAACATAGATGAAACTTTCTCATCTGCTCCCACCTTCTGTGGCAGGCCTATTAGCCTGCTAGATTTCCAGTTTCTTTTTCTTAAGCTTCCTTTTGTGTTACAGAAGGCTGACAGTTCTTGAAAGCATAGGATGTTTGGTGTTAACCTACTGGCACTTTGGAGTCCTGCCTCTGGTTAGGTCTTCTAAGCAGTTCTGCAGCAAGGCACAGCATGTTGCTCTATGTCATAGATTTTGTCATTGTTGTTTGTGCTTCTCCAGGAGAGTGTCTAAAATGAGAACATAGACTTTACTCATTTTATTTGTCTTCGAACTCACTCATGATTTTAAACTGATCTTTCAGTATTGCTACCCTTTTATTTCTTGCTACTTACCACCAAGGTCATAAGTATTTTATGTTAAGTTTTGTATCTTGTGAAGCTGACTAGTCAGTCCATCCTAGTCCTTCCTATCCTTTCTGGAGCTTAATTTTGTATTAAGAAAGATTTTCTAAGGAGAAAAAACCTTACTGTGCAGAGCATATGTCATAGAACCTACCACTCCTTTCTTTCAAGATGGTGGTGATAAACAGTTGAACATTTGGTGGCCCCAGCCTGGCAGCAGAAACTGTGGTGGTTGTGCGTGCCCATCTATACAAGACGACTTCCTTTGTTGTTCTAAGGAAGCTTTCCTTTGCCAAATGCTGCACTAAAACTGTGTTGGAAATGGAAGCATCAAAGCAGACTTGTGATGATCCGTTCTTGCTGTGTTCAGGGGAAATTAGACTTTGAGAAGAGTCCAGAGATGTCTAATTACACTGATTTCTTTCTTTAATATCACCCTAGATCTTTCCAACTTTCCATCTGAAACACATCTTATTAAAATAAAGCCATGAATGTGGATTTCTACTTCTGGCTATGCTCCTAAAATGTGTTGTAATAGCAGTGTATGCAGGTATCAGGTAAGCTCCAATTTTGCTTAGTCATATTTCTGTCTTAACCCCAAATAATATTGTGTTTTTCAGTCTTTAATATCTTCTGACTGGTTAGGTTTTTTCTTTACTCTTTTCTCCTTATGAGATACCCAGTGTAAATTTACACAAGGCAGTTGAAAGTCTGACAGTAACTGAAATGATGTTGAATCAGGGACAATTTTAATTCAGAAAGAAATATCTTTGAGTGTCAATAATCAGGAGTCAGCTCCTGTGAAGCTGAAACCAAGGTGAGATCTGACATTTTATTTGAAGGAAGAAAAGGCTAATGCATGTTCTCACTATGTTGCCAATTCTTAAATGCTTTTAAGACAGATAATCTGCACTACAAAGATTTTCTTTTCAAAGGGATATTTTGGGAGTCAGAGGGAACCCTGGTAGCCAAGATTTATGCTATAGTGCACAATATATGTTAGGTGCTTTGAAATAGTCATGTCCTGAAGCAATTTACTTATGGAATGGGATTCCTCTTAGAATCATAGAATAGTTAGGGTTGG
>NW_009944652.1:0-1724 GCF_000696875.1 Nestor notabilis | reverse complement strand
TGGCTCCAGAGCAGAGCTGCTCCAGCTCTCTGGAATTGCCCACAGAGGTACCAGCACCCTGACACCTCCTGGCAAAGCCGTCACTGATGCAAAGGGGACAGATCCAGGTAACTTCCTTGGAAATGAAGCTTTAGGATAACAGCAGAGCCCGAGTGTCCCTTGCTGCAGCCTCAGCAGCTCACACGACTGTTTTCACCATGTTCAGAGTGGAAAGATCCAGGCTGGAAACGATGGATTATTTCTCCAAGCATATTTCCAGGTGTCTCAGTGGGAGGGGACCTGGACCCAAGTGCACCCAAGCTGTTTGCAAGGTGCTTGTTGTCCCTCACAAATCAGCTTCCCTCTTAAAGTGCCCTCTAAACGGTGTCTCCGGTGCAGAGCCTTGCTAAGCACAACTTGCCAGCCAGCTCCAGAATTCCTGAAGGCTGGAGCTGCAGGGGGAGCTGCCAGCATCTGGACTGGCTCCTCAGCCACAGACTTGAGCCAACGTCACGCCTGGAAAACCCCGTGCTGGAGCTGAGGCAGCTGAATCCCAAAGGAGAGCCCGGGAAAACTCATCCTAAAGGCTCAACTCATCCTCCAACAGCAGCGGGAGGTGCAGCCACTCGGGGCTGATCATAAAGTGCTAAAGGAAAGCGCGGGGTTATGTTGAGCTGGGATGTGTGGCCACGTCCCTGGATGTGTGGTCACGTCCCTGGATGTGTGGCCATGGGGAGCCTGCCAGGGCAGGAGCCAGCTCAGGATCTTGCATCAGTGGAGAAATGGAGCTGCTGACACAGAGCGGGCGCTTCCCAGCCTGGATTAACACCCTGCAGAGCTGCAAATGGCATGGGAGCGGGAGATGGGAGAAGGTGGTTGGCATCAGTTTAGGGTCCCAAAACCTGCTTGAGAAAAGTCGGGGACCCAAACCCAGCTGGTTGGATCGTGCTTCAACCGTTACTGGCAAAATCCTCTTTGCACCATGAAAAAGAAACATTTTTCTGCTGGCCATGACATGGTCTTCATCCTCAGTTGGATCTCTTCATCCTCGGCTGGATCTCTCCATCCTCAGTTGGATCTCTCCATCCTCAGTTGGATCTCTTCCTCCTTGGCTGGATCTCTTCATCCTCAGCTCGATCTCTTCCTCCTCAGTTGGATCTCTTCCTCCTCAGCTGGATCTCTTCCTCCTCAGCTGGATCTCTTCCTCCTCAGCTGGATCTCTTCCTCCTCAGCTGGATCTCTTCCTCCTCAGCTGGATCTCTCCATCCTCCACTCGATCTCTTCATCCTCCACTCGATCTCTTCATCCTCCACTCGATCTCTTCATCCTCAGTTGGATCTCTCCATCCTCAGTTGGATCTCTCCATCCTCAGCTGGATCTCTCCATCCTCCACTCGATCTCTTCATCCTCCACTCGATCTCTTCATCCTCAGCTCGATCTCTTCATCCTCAGCTCGATCTCTTCCTCTTTGCTTCTCACCTTCACATGGTCTTTGGGGCACAAGCCTGATCCCAGGGCTGGGGGCTCCCTGCCTTTTGCACTGCAGACCCTGTGCCCGGCACAGGGAGCAGCTGGATCAGCTTATGGCGACATCCCAGGAATCTGCTCCTTTCTCCAGGGACACACCTGGGAAGGATATTTCCTTCCTGCTCCACACAGAGGAGGTGACGGGATTAAGTTCATCTCTCAAGGTCATGCCAGAGGAGTGTGTCAGAACCAGGAGCAGAGCTTGGCTCTCCCAACCG
>NW_009944651.1:9847-17549 GCF_000696875.1 Nestor notabilis | reverse complement strand
CGGGAACGTGCTTGTGAGAGCGGGCGGGCAGCCTGTGCCTGTCAGCAGCGAGCAGCGCGGCACCGGTTAGAGGAGCGGGCCGTGTCCTTGCGTTCAGTTCCACCTCCGGCTTTCGTGTACATCAGTCGGTGAACGCGGCGTTTAGGTGGCGCGGGTGCACAGGATACTCCCGTCTTTCCGACCGTTCCCGTGAGGCCAGCCGGGTGCTCGCCCGGCAGCCGAGGTGCGCTTACCAGCCTGCGTGGTGAGGGGCGAAAGGAGCAGTTTAGGATAGCTGGATGGCCCACCTCCAAGGTTTAACTTCACTGTTCATCTGGGTTGCATTTGGTACCTCAGAAAATCTTGAATTACCTTTTTTTTTTCTTGAAGGCGCCATCAGACGATTACAGACAGAGAATGGAAATCCAAGAAGAGCCTTAGAATAAAGAAATATGTCCTGAATGACGTCGCCTGTGCCTTGTAAAGGCTTTGAAGTTTTGTCATGGCAGAAGCCAGGTCTTCAGAAATCAAAAGGCCCCGAATAAGTTTGTCACTCACTAAAAATAAAAAAAAGAGAGGAACAACAAAAAAGGTGGAAGGTAAAGGAACCCCGTCTATACCTGCAGCATCCTCCTCTATTATTTCCCTCTTTAACAATGCTCCCCCTGCCAAAGTTACCTGGCCCACGTGTGGGCAAAAGGTGCCAATGTACGGAATCAATGAGCACATGGATGAAACGTGTCAGAGAAATCGTGGTGAGATTGGTGTCAGTGATTCAACACTCAGCTCTTTTAAGAATGGGAGCCCCCCAGCTACAAATGTGAACAAAAATTCCAGCTTGTATTTTTCAGAAAACCCTTTAAATCTGGAAACGAGGCCTTCCCAAAGCAGTTCATTGAAAACAGAAGGGAGTACAGCACAACAAGTCAGTCCTTATTTTAGCAATTGTAGTTCACTTTGTAGTGTTAACAGTGAACCACAGGCTCAAGCAGTTAGAATAGTCTCTTTGGGAAGCTTGTCATCTAAACTGTCCAGAAGACGAATCCAGGGAGGAAAACACATCACGTATAAAGAGGTCAACTCTTCACCTCCAGCGGTTCACAATACGTGCAAAAGTGCTGCAGCACAGGATGATGATGAGATTTATGCTGGGGGTAGTTCTCAGAAAGAAAATCAACTTGCTCAGACAGAGCACCAGGAACAAAATGTATCAAAGGAACCCAAATTACAAGAAATGAACAAATATAATGGAGATGACCTTGTGGATATTGTTGAGGTGTCATTACCGGCTGCTAACCTTGATGGCCAGAGGTTACCTATTGGTACAGGCAGCACCAAAACAGAAAGAAAGTCTGAAGGTGTGATACTTAGTCCTGGCAGAGTTGAAACACATCTAGCCATTTATACTTCAGCAGAGCCAATGGGTGGTTTGGAAGTCAAGACTAAGCCTCATACTCAGGGTATTCCTTCTTCCAAGAAAGAAGTGAACTCTGGTACACAAAATTGCTTTAGCAAAGGTGATGTACAGGTACTTCCTGTGGAAGTTCATGAAGACTTTAAGGATGAGATTAATCATACTTTGTCAGAAACTGTGGAAGAGGTAGAATTTAAAAATTCCATTGGGAACATTTTAGACCAAATAAATGACATTTGCTCTTCTGGTCACCCATATTACCTCCAGAACTTTTTAGTCGTGCTGCGAGCAGTCTTGGAGAATGAAGATGATGTCAGACTCTTTGATGAGCAAGATCTGAACATTATAACCAAGTTCTGCAAGTTATCAGGTATTTTTTTTTACTGTTTTAATACTATTTTTTAGAAACTTAAGTCAGCTTCCTGCTTCATTTAAACATGTTTCCAAGGAAGGAAACCCATAGCACAGAAAAAGAGTATCAGTTAACACCAAGCTTTTAATGATTACTACATTATGAGAATTCTACAAAATGGGGTTATGAAGAGTCCAGGAGGATACATAGACCTTGGGAAAAAAAAAAGTGGCATTTGTGAGCTTTGCTTCAGCACATTTACAGATGATTTTTGTGATTGGCATGGATCTGTGGTTATCCGTATCATTATTATCCAGTGTTTAGAATGCTAATGACTAATTAACAGTATTTTTATTGTATGTAGCTTAGTACTTTTAACTCTCCTTAATTTCAGTAGGAGCCAGAATGTTGGAGTTTTAAGCCATCCATATTTACGTAAGAAAGCAAACATGTCAGTCGTATACTCCTAAATTCACAATAAAAGCATGGAAAAAGTGATGCAAGTTAAAACTAACCCTCGAAGTTTTGTGTATGTTTATAACTTGTCTTAAACTGTAATTAAGAGTAGTTTCCCCAGCACTTGTGCTACATACTTGGAGCAGTGAAATAAGCTTATAGCAACTTCCACAAGAAAATTTGTATCAGATCATTGCAGACGTAACCATTTAAATATTGCTTTAAGCTACTATAGCAATATACAGCTGCCTGACAAAGAATTTTTAGATACATGCTCGTACAAGCTCAGTTTATGCATCTGAGCTGAACACGTGAAAGCAACAGTTGCATACATACCTGCTGGTAAAAATATTCAGAAGCAGGCTGCACTTAGTAATATGTTGTGTTCATTGAGTTTGGCTTAACTAGCAGGCTGTAAACTTTAGCACATTAAAGAATAGTATTTCCCTGTGTGAAACTTACTTTAGTCTTTTTCTTCTCTGTAAATTATATTAGTTTTTTCTGCACTAGAGTATCTTTAGACTTTCCCCATTGCAAAGTGCAAGAAAACTGTTCTGGCTGGTTAGAACACTTAGTCCCTTATGTCTGTTTCTATGATTATTTAAGTTCCAACTGGTACTGTGTGGATTTATACCACAATACATTACAAAAGAGACTATCAAGGTCATGACTTACGATTAGCAAATGAGTGAAACTTTTCCAAGGCCAATAGAAGGCGTTCAGTAGATGTTTTTCTAATAACTTATATAGATATGGAGATAATTGAATGAGGTTATGTATATGACATCACAGGGGTTTTAATACAGGATACAGAGTGACAAAAATGGAGAAGCATTGGCTTGAGCTTTTTGGGAAGAAATATAACTGTGATAAGTAATTCCTTAAAAAAAATAAAAGAGTCAGTACATACCTCTTTCTCTAGGAAGTACTTAAACTGGGGGGAGGAACAACCTCAGAATCTAAAACTTTTTCCAAAGTTTAACAGCTGGAAAGGACCAAATGAACATTAATTTGCCCTAGTTGAAAAGTCAGCTGGCTCAGACCACCAGAAGAGGTGTTTGCTAAAAAGGTTTAGAAACTCCAGAGGAGAAGTAAGGGCTCTAAACTCACACAGGTATTTCCGTAGTGGTTAATCACATTAGTGGTTAATTTCTGCAGTGGATCACAGTTAAGCTCTTGCAGATTAAATTGTAATAATTACAATTAGCCAGTAACACAAAATATTTGAAAAATTAAAGAATAAGACTAACAAGATACTAACTTCAAGTTATGATCTCATCTTAATTACGATATTCTCGTAATATAGGACTGTTTGTCAGGGAGCAGCAAGAACAGACTATTCTGCACAGGAAGATCAGCCAGGAGCCAAAGAGGTCAGCAGAGCAGGCAGGGGCCACATCCTCTCCTCACCTCACCTCCAAGGGTACAAGCCCACACTGCCCAAAGAAGAGGAGCAGAGGGGATCCAACACTGCAGTTAGCTGTGCTCCAGTGGTGGGAGGTCTTCAGGCAAGTCCGTAGTGACAAGGCATGTGTCTAGTGGGCACTGGCACACCACAGCAGAGCTTAGAAAAGAGCCCAGGCCATCAGCATGAGCTTAAGTACAGCTCTCCAGTGAACAGGGGAGGCCTTGACAAAGCCTTGCCCAGCTCTTCCCAGCAGCACCCTACCAGAGCTGACTTTGAACACAAGCAGCCAAACCTGTGAGGGTTTGAATGGCATTGCAGAGCCTATTGCTGCACTCAAGACTGTAGGAATATTACAGCAGGTAACTTTTTCCACCTAAATATGTATACAGGGACATCTTGATAATGCCTTGTTTATGTTAAAATGGGAATATATGAAGAAAGGATGGAATAAAAGCAACAAAACTCTTGTTAGTGGCTCTCTGAGGCAAGCAGTAAATATGTATCATTTACATCCAAAGAAGACTGGGAATAAACTGACAGTTAAGTCTTCAGTGGATGTAGGCTTTGGCTACTTTGACAAATACTAAAAGATGTTCAGGATACAGCTTCCTTATTTCCACACTCAGTTCTCTGGATTAGTACAGCACTCACCAGTAATATCAGCTTGTTCTGTTAAAAAAAAAGGAAGTGCTTGGTTTCTCTTTCAGAAGTGTGATTTCAGCATTCCCCTCTCACAGGAGTTCAGAATACAGAAAGAGTTTCTGCAGAGTGGTGCTGATAAATCCATGTCTGCACTGACCGCTAGAGTTGTGAATAGAACGATCTCTCTTTGCAGGGCAGGAGAAACACAGTGATGCAGCTATGCGAAGTGAGCAGATAGCATTAGGCCAATAGATAATGAATTCTAGAGAAGTGACAGATGGATGATTTTACCTTCAGGAAATCTTAGACAGAATACTTCAAAAGCTCAAGTGGATGAGTTGCCTGTTCCACATTAGAAGTTTCTACCCAAGCAAGTGTTGTCTTTCAGTTACCATTAATACAAAAACCCCACACATGCTTTATACTACAAAGTTGCTTGAACATAGGTATTCTCCAGTATTTAATCATTTTCTGCTAAAATGCCTACCATTCTCCAGTGAGTTACCTCTAAAGCTTATTATGAAAGGAAGGATGTTCTTGAGGCAATCTTTTCTTCCTGCCCAGTTTGCTCAGAAGTGGATGGCGTTTATGTTGGTTGTAGGGCACTGCTGATTTTTTGAGTACTAGAAACAGTAAATCAAAATAGGGAAAAGCAGAGGTGTCTCCATCAGGAGTGATCCGCAGCGCAGTGTCAGGCTTTGTGTGCAAGCTGAGGTCTGTCTGAACACAGTTGTGATGGTCCATGTTTAATGTTACTGCATGCTGCAGTTGGGAGAATTTAAATGCAGGCACACAGTTCTAGTGACACTACTTCATACACTTTGTGAAATCCTCCCTCCAACTTTTATACAACAGGAACATTGTATTTGAAAGACATTGGTTTATAGTTACCAGTGGAAGTGAGGTAAAAAACAACAAGAAAAAACAATGTACTTTTTTTCTGTTTCGCTGATAATCTTTCAGCTTAGAGCAGTTTTGTGACTTCAGTGATACACCTGAAACTGTCTTAAGAACTATTAAAAAAAAAAGCTAAATGCTCCAAATCTTCAAAGGTAATGTGCTGCAGAACAGCACCCGTAAGAACCATTTAATTACTTGTGCCATACTTTCTTATTCTTCTATTTGTCATTTCAATCCTTTACCCAGAAAGCAGTCCTCATGTGCCTTTGGTGGATTGCAGCCCTAGTTTGGTGAGTTTCTGTTGTCTGAAGAAAGGATGTCCAGGTGTTCAGCCTTTTTTCTGAGTTGTAGAAACTGGAGACAGACTTGAAAGAAGTCGTAACCCCACAGAGAAAATGACATGCTTCTGTCTCTGAATGTAGTTCTGTCAGTGAATTGATCCTGGAATAATTCTGTTAAAAAAGGGCTGAAGACGTCTTTTCAAGGACAGGAGAATAGTTAAATAAGCATGTAAAAATTAACTGCCATTTCTTAAATATACTTAGGTCTGGTAATGTTTCAGTGTCTGTTTTTATTAATTTGTTGATTCGCTTTCAGTTAAGCAGCAGCAGACAGGGATACAAAAATTAGAAGTTAATGAGGATTAATAAAGTATTCAAAAGGGTGCTGGATGTAGCAACAATAGCTAGACTATTTTCAGCTAAGATTTAATAGTTGAATTTCAGCATTGTTAGTATTTTAGAAGTATTTTTAAAAGGTACTTTAAGAGAGCACTTCCCTGATAAAAATCAAATTGATAGGAGGGTTTTTCTCTATTGTTTTTAGTAGATACATTAATAAAATTAAGTATATTCTTCAAAAAGTAGGAAACTGAAGACTAAACAGAGAGGCATTTTGTGAGACTAGAGCTTCTTTTGCTCCTCAACATCAAATAGTTGGTTGTTGAATGAGTGGTAAAGAAATAAATACCTCTTTAACATCACAGTATGCAAAGTTTGAAAAATGAAGTTGTCTTTTCCTAGAAAACAGATTATTTCTTAAAGGGTATGCATGTCCAAATTGCATTTTAGCAGTGTTCGTTACCTACAAAATACATTGTAATAATTTTCTACCTACAAAACTTAAAGGTTCTCATGAGCAATAACGACTTGGAAAGGGAAGTTCTGCGGTTTTACCACGTCTGCTCATAGAACATGGGCAGATTTAAAATGTGTTTTAGAGGATATGTGCACTGAAGTAATTTTTCTGTTGAAGTGGTGAATGTGCAGTGCTATATTTCAGAATTTAATATTCTTTTTTTCCTTTCCCATTTAAAATAAAATCTGCAGTTGGAGGGCAGAAGTTATATGTGAGACTTTTTCAACGCAAGCTGAACTGGTTAAAGGTGAACAAAATAGAGTATGGAGAGATAAGTATGGATTTGTCACCAATAGTTGAAGAACTGGCTGAAGCCAGGTTTCTGCAAACAGGTATGGCCAGCATTAATAAATTTTAAAAATATTACAAATAAAATCTGCTGTTGTGTCATATTAGAGTTTGATGCACTACTGTGCCTTGAGAATTAGAGAAGCAGAATAAAGGTTTCAGGTAGATGTGTTATCTTAATGATAAAAGCAGTTAGTGGAAATAGGGTAATAGAGCTAAATAAATCTCAGGGCTGTAAGTACAGCAATAGGCCTGACTTGCCCTCACCAGCCTCGTCTCAGACCCTGACCTGCACAGCCTCTGCATGTTGGTCCAGGAGCTCTAGTCAGTATCCTTTGGAACTGCCCTCAGCTATCGTGCAGGAACCCTGTCCCAGGCCATGTCCACCCCTGGCTGGCTGGACCTCCAACCAGTGCTGCCTGTGTTTGTTTCTAGTCTTGTCTCTAGTCTTACATCTGGCTTCTCCCCAGATTGACCCTGGGCCTGTCTCATCATCCAGGCTTTCCAGTGGCTGCCAGTGGAATCTGCTGTCAGGACTTCTGCTCTGACCACTGTGTTCATTTATGGTGGGACCACACCGGGGTTGGTGAGGACACTGCCAGTGCTGTGGTCACTCTTGACTCCTGGCTCATTCCCCCTTGTGCAGCAGCTCTGCTCTTGCTGCTCCCTGGCAGCACTTTTTGGGGTTTTTTTGCACTGGGTGAAGTTTTAATCATGAGGAAGACAACTTTTTCTGAACAGCATCTTTTTTGTAACTTGGCAGAATTTCTTCATATCAGCTTTTGTTTTGAAGTTGCAAAGGGATATTTTTTCTGGTTATTCCTTTACATTGGACTTATGAAGAGAACTAATTTCAAGATGAACCAGCTAGCATCTATAATACATGTTTGAATAATCTTAAATCATGAGATTAGTACTAGGTTGTTGCTTGAGTGTGTATGTATAGCACATAATGACTGTATGTGGATCATTTTACTTTCAGAATCTGAACTGGAAGACCTGTGTGAAGGGTTGGATTTGCTTTCAGCCCCTGAGCTAAAAACATTGGCAAAGATCTTTCACTTGCCAAACACAAATGGTCAGAAACAGCAACTTGTGGATGATTTTCTGAGGTTGGCTAAACAAC
>NW_009944651.1:0-9816 GCF_000696875.1 Nestor notabilis | reverse complement strand
GTCAGGCTGGTATTGGGACAGTGATTTTAAAAAGGTAACTCTTTGTAACTAGATTGTGCAGGTGAATGTAGGTTACGCTTCAAAATACTCAATCCATATGCCTTTGGAAGAGAGGAATGCATTTAGTAAATTTATGAATAAAAAAGGGCAGCAATAATTTTTGGTTCACAGTGGGTCAAACAGAAGGGTAAATATTAGACTTTTTTTTTTTAACTATATCATGCTTTTCAGCTGTGGGCATGATTATCTCCAAAGTTACTCAGCTATACAGAGAAACATCTAGGACAAAACAGGGAAGGTCATTGCCTAATAAAGCAACTATCTATCTGGTGTTCATTTGCTGGGTGAGCTCTTTTAGTAGAATTAGAGGAAAGCAATAATGATCACTCTTTGTGATTGACCTTGTACATTAGTGTAGAGCCTCTTTTTCAGCAGTATTTTTAAAGGGAAAAGCTTATTTGCTCGACAAAGTGTTCTTTCTGTCATGTGAATCTTTCCACTGTGGCTGTCACAGCTGTGTATATCAGATGCCCTTAACTCCAGGTCTTCTGGGGTGCAGATTTCAGGTTTAAGGTCTCATTCTGCCCTAATAGGAGTGATTACAGCATTACCCTTCTTGGTATTTGGAGTTGGATTTGTAGCTAGAACATCCACAAAAAGTCCAGGAATATGAAGTGAAGTAATAGCCGGGGTACTAGTGCTGGAGTACAAGTCCATTCTGGAGTTTAGAAGCTTTCTTATGCAGTTGCCTCTCTTTAGTACCTACCAAAAAGTAACTGTTTGAATAATAGTGCATATAAACAAAGTTTGCCAAAGTTTGTCTGGTAGGCTGGAGAATTAGGGTCTGAACTGAGGAACTGTGAAATTCTTTCTTTAAAAAATGCAGGTTGGATAGAAAGCTGACAGCTACCAGTATGTGCTGCATTTGCTTCAACAACATTGTTGATCTTTCCCGTGGTATTCTTTTTCAAATGAGAGAGATGTAAAGCTTTGTCAAGTTTTGCATAGCTATGTTTATTGGGCAAATATTCCCACCCTGAAATCTAACATGATTCCCCACAAAATTCCTTATTTTAAAAGGACCTAGTATTGGAAGAAGAACGTTAAAATCATCCCTCCATGAAGAATTGCATGAGTCAGTAAGGTGTTCTTTCCTTATGCCAAAAGAGAGGCCTAATGCTAGCATAGTGCTGGGCTTGCAGAGCTTCACAACTGAGAGGTTTGCATATTATGGTTAGCTTCTTTAAAGTATTTTTATCTGGTCTTTATTGTTTTCAGAATACAACAGGAGTTTTAGTGGTTCCCATTCTCTTAAAAATAGCATTTCACACTGGTGCCTGTGTCTCCAAGTAGCCTTGCACTTCATTTGGTGTGCAGGCAAACAGCTGAAGTGATAATAGCCACAGCCAGGATTATCTTGTGTTAAAGGATGTTGGGTCTTTGTGGTCACTAAGGATGTTTTAATTTAAGGAGTTGCGGTTGTTTCCTCGTTCTAGTCCAGCTATAGAAAACTTCAGTATGAAAATACTTTGTGTCACTTGAGTTCATTTTTTCTCTTTGATACTAGGTATTTGAGCTACATGATGACATGTGGTGCATAATTTGTATAAATATCTCTAACAGAAGCAAAGTTGTTTTCAGAATAGTGGTTTAAACTATACAAAGGAAGGCTAGGAAAAAATTCATTCAGGGACCTGGGAAAATTAGTGACATTCCAATAAAGTCCTTGGTGCTGGCTTATTGCCTATCTAAGAAAAGCTAAGTTACTTGCTCAGGCACATCAGGTTTAGGAATGTGATGTTCTTTGCTGTAGCTGACCGCTGAAATATTAGTTACCCACTGAGATCAGAGAAGATCCTGTTTTAAATCTGTGCTGCCCTATAGACAAGTAACAGAAATGTTCTCTTGTATGAAAAGGCTGGATGAAGATGGAGATACCCTAAAATAAGGGAGATACCCTAATGGAGATGCCCTAAATTAAGGGATCTCAAACTGTGGTCTGTAAACATTGCCCTAACAGCAAACTACATGTTGTTGGTACTACCCGACATAGCAATAGGAGTGGCTGCACCCAAAGAGCAGTTAGTTCCAATTTTATTGTGCTTGAATTTTGGCCCTTAAACCTTTTATTACTTAATGCATTTCTTTGGCATTTCACTAGAGGTTACATGTACTGTACAGTTTCTCAAACTGCTGCTTTCAAGGAAGATCAAGTTTACACGTTAATTGGCTCAAAACTAAAATTACTCTCATACTTCATTCAGTATATTTGGATTCTTACAAATGCTGGTAAAAAAAATGTGCTATAATAATTTTATTTGTCCTTCCAGGGTGAAGGACATGGCTGGAAAATCTGTCAGGGTCTGTAAAGGCCCTCGAGATGTCTTTTCTCGAATTCTGCTGCTATTTTCACTGTCTGAGTCAATGGAGGATGAAGAAGCTGGTAGTGCTGGTCAAGGACAGCTCTTCACAGTCCTTATGGTAAACATGGGGCGTATGGTATTCCCCACTTACACTGTAAATAGGAAAACACAGGTCTTCCAGGACAGAGAAGATCTTATCAGGTATGGGGGAGCTTTGGAAGTTTGGAAACCTGTTTATTTCTAGAAAAGCTTTACTGCAGTACTTGTGTAGGCAAATAAGAATTCCTCATGTAGAACCCCAGGTGTAAATAGGTAGAAGGGCACTTTTGCAATTATTTTAAATGCGTTTTTGTACCCAGGTGGGACTCGTAATTCACAGAGGCTTCTATTTTGAACCAAAATAGCATATTTATTTCCTGTGTGATCATCTGCTGATGGAAGTTGTTTCTTCATTTGTTGTGATGATTATTAGAATGGACCAAACAAAGAATACATTCTCTATTTGATAAGTAATTTTAAACATAATGTACGCAGCTGGTGTAAACCCTGCTGATCCTACAAGACTAAGAATATTGGCTGCATGATTCAATGTCTTTGGAGACTGAAATTGTTTTTAAAAGCTATTGTATGGAGAAATTGATTTCTTTTAACTATAAAAGCTTTTTGAGCCTATTACAGTTATTATGTTTTTTTCCCTTAGATATGCAACTGCTGCTTACCTGTCAAATGATATAGCCACTGCAATGGTAAATGGGAACTGGGAAGAAGCTAATCATTTGTATATGTGTGCAAAAGAAACCTGGAACAAGCTGAAAACTCACCCCTCTTTGAGGTAGTAAATTGGAAACTAGCCTGATGTTCATGTGAAACTATTAAGTGTATTTTCTTACTTTTGGTACTTTTGAGAGAGGCTTATAGCCTAGTGATATTATTTAAGCTTGATAAATTTAGAAGCTTTAATGTTCTTGAAAGCTCTGAACTTCCTGGTTGTTTGTTTAGCTTTTAAGTGAGGCCTTCTTTATAAAACCTTGGGAATGAATTGGTAGGCATGGATAAAGCACTAAAATATTTCTGTTCTATGTGCCAAAGGAGAATGAGAGCCTTATTTTTCCCTTGTCATAGTTTCTTTTTTGGCTTTTAGTCACATAGCAATAATCAGAATTTAAAATTCAGTCAATATAAGAATGTTGCAAATGATACGGGGAAACATACTGGGTCATTCATCTCTTCAGACTTCCAAGTGAGTGTCGTTCAGGAAATGTTGCTAAGGATCTGAGAACTAAAATAATGTGTATTGTTCTGAAATCTTCTTCATCAGTTTTTCTTCCAATTATTTTGTTTTCTGACTTAATGATATACTAAAAGTTAAAGCCTTATATTTGGCATTATATTAATTTTCATGGCAACTGATTTAAAATAATATTCATAGAGGGTCATTTGGAGGCCTGTTCCATTTCACACTGAAGACATTGGAAAACATTTTGATTTCAGTAAGGCACTCAAAAGACTTTGTCTTGAGATACAGAGGTGCCTACCCAAAAGGTGTTAGTCTTTTTTTTTGGCAGGAAATGCCTGTTCTAGCCTTTTTCTTTTGTTCAGCTGTGTTCCTAAAGTTAGCCTCCTGACTTAGAAGAAAAGTTGGCAGTAACAGAACATGATGTAATAAGTTGCTATTTGATGTAGAACTTACTGATAATTCCACTGCTGTTGAAAGCAAAATAAGCTGAGCAAATGCAGCTTACACCTGCTACCTTAGCTAAACATTTTCTTAGCTTTGTGTTCTTGGCTTGGCAGCCAAGATACTCATTTTGGTTCACTTGTAGTATATTAAGCATTTAATTCTTGTAAATCCTTTAGGTATAAGTATTCTTAGTAAAAGAATTATAAGAGTTTAAATTGACATCAATAAATTGATCTGAGCTGCTCTTATCTTTCAGCTATCACAGAGTTTTACCTGAGTATCTGAGACATTTCACCGTTGGCTGGGTGTATACAAGAATCCTTTCTCAAGGCGTTGAAATTTTGCAGAGACTTCACATGTATAAGGTAAAGTGGTGAATATGAATATGTATTTAATGTAGCATTGTTCAGCTGCTTATATTTCTGATGTACCAGCATTGTACCAGCTACTAGGAAGAAAAAATAACTGTTACAGCTGAAACCAGGACTTGCTGCCCCTGCAAAGGCAACAATTAATATTCAGGTCTTTTTCATATACAGTAAGAAATACAGAAGGGACATAAACATTGTCATTTTGGAATCTAACCTTTAAGTTTAAATAAAAATACCTCTATTTTAGAGTTTTTAAGATACACCCATGCACCTGAATACAGTGGGTGCTGGAGTAAAAACGGGATTTGAATTGTGCAGAGATAAAATTTTATAGTACCCAGTAACTAGAAGGGAGAGTGGCAAGCTAATTATGTTAATGAAACTTCAACTTGGTTTTCTAACTCCATTAATAAAGATACAATCATGTTGCTACAGGAAGCAGTGGAGGAGCTGCAGACTCTTCTGTCTCAGGATGTGTATTGCACTGACAGCAGAGGGCGATGGTGGGATCGCCTAGCTCTGAATTTCCATCAGCACTTGAAAAACACTAAGAAGGTACCTTCACAACTGCATGCGGTAACGCTGGAGACACTGCAGTCATTGGCAACCACTTTCTCCTAAGAAGTTGAATATTGAGTGTACCCCCATCCTTGATTGGCCTGCTTTTTTCCGTTGCATAGAAGAACACCATTTGGCATGAGGGAGTGTGTGGAGTTATCAGGCAGAAGCTGCTTTGCTTTATAAAGGCTTCTTCTGCCTTATAGATTTACCAAATGTGTGAGAAGCAGAGAAATTTTGTGCAGTAAATACTTCTGCTTCTGAGCGTGAGTCATGATGAGGCCATATCTGGAATGAAAGAAACAAACATGATTGGAAACAGTTTTTTAATGTTTCCAAACTAAAGATTAAGAGGATTAAGTCCTTGGCTAACTGTTGCCAGTGGAGAGAAGATTGTCTTTTGTATCTGGACCAGTTTTGATTGGAGATTCTATTGTAAGGGGTCACGCAGTAGACAACCCCATTTCTAATCTGTTACTTGGACACAGCCCTGACAGGTTTATCAGTCTTTAACAGCAAATTAAAACTATTTCTATGGTCGTACAGGAGAAACTGTAACTGACCACTGGTAACTGGGCTGGTAAAGAGTAACATTAATGGGTTTAGATTAGCATGTATTGCAGGCTGTGTTCATCCTGTTCTGATTAATTCTTTTAGGAAGGCAGAGGAGGGGAGAAGAGGTTTTGCAGTAATATTAGCTTTTGCTGAAACTTTGCCCTCTTCCCATTTCCCATCCAGTAGGACACACACACACCAGTAGAAAGCAAAACACATTATTTATGCAGTGGGTAAACTTTGCATCCTCAAGTCTGAATGATGTAGTTCAGGCTTTTTGAAACACCGTGTACATGGTGAGCAGTCTTTGTGTTTCCTATTAGCTGGCATGCTAAATGGATGGGAGAATGGGAACCATATGGGAATGGCAGCCATTGTGTGCAAGGATTATTTTGAGTCTCTGCAGAACTTTCTGGCACCTCTGGAAAGATTTCTGCAGCACAATATGAAGGAGCCAGGGACAACTGCAAGCTGCAGTTCAGGTTGTGCCTTTGAATTCCCTGTGAGGCAGCACCAGCTTTTCACGGACTTTCTTTTGAAAGCCTACAGGCATAGAAGCCAGTCTGACTTGTTTCAGGGCTCAGGTGCAGTGCCATGAGAGTTTTCTGTGCAAGAAACAGCAGGTAGTTGTATCAGCTGTTGGTCTGAGGATTTGTAAGTACAGGTTATGTCCAGTTTTCTTGTCTGTTGCATACAAACGAGAAATACTGTCAGTGGTTGAAAACGAGACTCCTAAAGGATTGTTTCCTTTAGGGAGGTGTGGGCAGACTGAAAAGCAGCTTTTAACTAAAAGACAAGGAAGACCAATCTAATTAAGCACGCCTAAAATACTTGACTAATTTGGTAATGAAAAGTAGAGAGAAAAATCAGTTTTAAGTCCAGGAACAGCAGTGGTTGTAGAGTTATTTAAAGTAAGAAGAGAATGGCCTCTTCTTTTTCCCTTGGTGTTGCTTGCTTGCCTCACTAAGGCTATGGAGAATAGGGATTAAAATGCTTGTATTTCGTTTTGCATTTTAATTCTCTACATCTGTTCAGAGGAAATCATATCATAAGCTGTCAAGTGTCTGCAGTTGTCTCTTCTGCATCTTATACCCCCAAATCAAGCTTTTTCCAGTTTTGGAATTAGAAGTTGTATGAAGGAAGAGTTAGTCTCAGTTCCTTATTTATAAATTAGGACAAAGTGCCTTCCTCAAGTCACAGAAAGAGAGTATGTCAGAACCATGATTTGAATTAATTTTTGGAGTCCATATTTAACCCCAAATTTTCTTCAGTGCAATAGTGTGTTGGACTAAGATTTGTTCTGTATGTACATACCCAACTGATCTAGTCCTTCTAATTCTGTATTATGTGCTGTTAAGAAACTGAATTAAAAATGTTAAACTGATTTACCTTAGAACCAACTCTCTTTTTCTGTTGACTTACGGAGAATTTCCATTTCCTTAATCTTACAGTGATCAGTACAAGTAGAGGGTAATTTGTTTTTTACTGTACTAGTGCAAATGTGAATCCAGAAGCCTACTATTGCAAAATGTTAGTTACTAGTTAGGACTTCATACATAAAAAAGGGGGCCCTGTCTTGTGTGCAGTTTTTTACTTTCACATTTTTGTGCTGCTTAAATCAGTTTTGTCTTTCTGGCTTAGTAAGGACAGATGTGCATAGGTCTTTCTAAATTATTGCTTGTTACCTTGCTCTTCGCTAGGCCATTGACTGCATCAGAAACGGGCTGGCAGACCCGTTTGTACGTACTGGGCATCGGCTGTCTCTCTACCAGCGGGGCCTACGAATCAGAGACTCGCCAAGCTGCAAGCAGTTCAGATGCCTGCTTCATGATCTGCCAGCCATACCTGTGGAGGATGTGACACACGTAAGTACAGTTGCTCCTGGTTTCTAAGAAACAACAATTCATGAGGTCTTTTTTCTCCCAACAATAAAAAATGATCTGGGAGCCTGTTGTTATGTGCTATGTACCAGCCTCTGTCTTATTTGTGCTGCAGGAAAATGAATACAAATGTGTTTCTAAAACAAAAGCCTCTTGTTAACAAATATTTGTACTTCATTAATGAATGGTCAGCTGGAGTTAGCTCTACAATGATGTAATTTGCATTGCTTTACTGAACATGTGTTGTGAATCCAATCAGCTCTAAACTCCACTAATTTACCAGCAACACTCAGAACCTTTCTGTCTGAAGAGTGATCAAGTCAGTGCACTGCCTCTGGTGTCTTCAAGCCAAGGGTTCTGTGTGGTTTAGAAAAAGTCACAGTAACCTGAGCATGTTGTCACCATGAGTTTAATGGCTCAAAAAATGCAAGGTTTTTTAGTAACCTTTGGGAGTTGTGCACTCTAAATATATACTGTGCAAATATGCAAAAATATGCACTTGCATCATACTGGAATAGGGGGTTTTAAGCTCATTCTTTTCCCTGCTGTTGCAAAGATAATTGTCTCTGGGCAACGTCAGAGCAGAGCCTCACTGCCTCTCTTGGCCTCGTCACCAAGTCTCCCTACAGCCCTTCTTTTCCTCAGTCCAGCACGAGTCTCCTCAGTCGTCTGTGTTCTTCTCTCCTGGTCCTACACACCGAAACACGACATTTCCATCTGCCCAGCATTTTTGCTGTGCTTTTCTTTTTCTCCTGAAATACTTGCCAGTTTACAAAAGCTGAACAGAATGATTTCAAGGGACTGGCAGGTTGAATTTTATTCAGTTGATGTTTGGAAACGAGTCTAGTTCTGATTTTAAGAAAACTGAAAAGGAGGAATGTGTTTTAGGAGAGATTCAAATACCTAGGCCAAAGCTTTTTAAATGTGATGCTGGAAAGTAACTCCTTCTTTTAATATGTTCAGGTTACAATCAAAGGAAAGATGTGTCCTCAGATGGGAATGGGAAAGTCTGTATTTCTATTGGAGGATATCGATGATGAAGAAGGAGGCAAAGACATCAGTGTATCCACAGTCATGTGTTCAGTTGAGGAGCTGGCGTTAACTCATTACAGGGAGAATGGTTTTGATCAAGGTAAGAGTAACTTTTTTGTTTGTTTTTACAGCAAAATAGCTATGGGGGTAAAATGGAATTTATGAAGCACTTCAGTTAATAGACCTGTTTTGGCTGATTTTATTAGACTAGTTTTTAATCTGATTCTATTCTAAGTGGCTCTAAAACTTAATTTCCTTACCAGAATGTTCTAATACGTATTTTCAACCTGACCTGCTTTCTGGTCTTTACCAATGTTTCTTCTTTATCTCTATAGAAAAACACTTACTTTGCCTTTCTTATCGGTGAACAGCTGTTTTATTTGTTAGGGTAGCAATGTCATTCAGGGAGTGTCATTAAGGAAAAGTAAACTTCCTCTGATTTTTGGTACAGATGAACATGGAAGCAGCATATACCATAGCAAGACACTTAGCAGCTTCATTTGAAATGGCTTGGTTTTCAGCTCTATTAGTAGTTGTTCATATATTTTTACAACTTAGGAGCTATGAAAAGCCACGGACAAACAAGAATATATAGGTCTGTTTTATAGGAAAAAAGAAAAATATAAAAAGGTAGGCAGCTTTGTTGGTTTTGTTTTTTAGATAAAATGTGTATTTTTAGATAAAATATATATTTCAGTATGATTTTGAATTACTCATAGGTTCCCAAATATTGTTGCAGGAAAAGTGGCCATATCAGAAGAGGGTAAATGGGGAGGTGACAGTGTTTAGTCTTTGGGAGAATTGTCCTGACGTCCCCACTTGATGCCTCACTCCCAGCCACTCACCATCAGTCATCCTGGCTCAGTGGCTCAGTACAGATTTGGAGCACACGGTGGCCACATGTGATTTAGTGGTAGGCCTAAGGGAACAGCATGGCCAGCGTGCACACTAACCACACACATGCGCCTGCTCCCTCTCCCCCTGTACTGTATATTCTATACAATATAATAACATGGAGCATTTTCTATTATTTATGATTATCTATGATTGCCTATTATCTGCAATATGTAACATAACATATATATTATATATTATACTAACCATGCAAGCCAGTTGCCCAGGGCTGTGTCCAGCTTTTGAGGATCTCCACAACCTCCCTGGAGTGTGCATGTATGTGAGTGTGTGTGTGTGTGTATGTTCACATCAACGTACTTATGTATGTACATTCACATATATGTGTACACATAGATAAGACATAATATATACAATACATACTTATGTCCATACGTATGTTAAATATTTTAGATATTACATATTACAAATAATCCACTATAATCTATAATTATAGCTATATATGCAATAAATATAACACAATT
>NW_009944650.1:0-4528 GCF_000696875.1 Nestor notabilis | reverse complement strand
GTGCAGGGCCCGGTCCTGCTGCGGGGACGGGAGGGGCCCTGCCGCCGTGATGTCTCCTTTTAGTCGCCCACCCCTTTCCCCAGCCAACTTTCTTATATTGTGAGAATTCCTTCGGTGAAGATCATCCCTTACGGCGAGCTAAAACCTTCACACATTTCCTGCTTAGCCAGAAGTACTTGTGGCGAGTATTTTGTCAGCAGCAGTAACAAATTAAGTGTAACTGTCAGTGCCCCCACAGAAACAGGTTTTAACTTCGCAGTAGTCAACCTGCGTGCTCTCTCTGGTCACCTGATAAGTAATTCTGTTTGTGGGAGGTTTCGCCATTATAGCTTCCTGCAAATGTTCTAAATCTCTCCTATTGTAGAATATGTTACATAATATGTATGTTATATAATTTTAATTACTGTGATGTAAATATAGCAGGCAGCAAGTGAGGCTGCAAATTTAGTTATCTGTAAGATGGGCTGTACTGATAACAGCAAGCACTGTGCAGTCATGAGGCTTGGTCATAGGAATAGAGCTGTAAGATTGTTTATAGGATACTTCTACGAAGTCTGCTTTGGAAGGAAGAACTGTAGGAAGAACGTGGTTCCTCCCTGAGATCTTCACCCAAAAGTTTCCTGCATGACAACAGAAATCTTTTAGTTAATTCTTACTGGCTTGAGTCAGATTCTAGGTGACCCCAGGAACAGGTCAGTGAGAAAATGGAATAGCTTTGTCCATGCTAGTTGCAGGAAACAAAATTGTGTTCTCCTTATTGTGGAGAACTCCTTATTGCTCCAAATGAGCATTGCTGTCTGTATTGGGAAGTCTGCTGGAAGCAATAGAAAGGATTCAGTGGTTTAAGTGAGGGTGGAGATTGTTCAAACAAACAAACAAAAAACTAGAGCAGGAAAGGAGGTCTGCTGACTTTTCTCCAGGGCGATCAGTTTGCTCAGCAATAGCATTTATTACGGATAAACTGCTGGCTGTGGATGCAGGCTGAGCACATACGTGTTGATTTAAAGGAGCCATTCCAGTGCAAACTCTATCCTGGGTCAAATGTTCTGTCGGGGAACACCCCAGGAGCTCGTGCAGTTTGGGTGGTGACGGTGGTGAATTAATTCAGCGTGCGTAAATTTAAGAATAAATAAACCAAAAGGAGACATGCAAGCTTAATGATTTTATTCACACAGGCATGATACATTAAATAGTAATACGGAATACATTTTCTCACATCCCTGAATGCACAACAGCTGTCTGCTGTATCAGATATTTTTCCTTTAAGGAGTGGGTGGAAAGCAATTCATGAAGGCTGTGGAAACAGCATCTGAGTGTGATTATTTTCAGGGGGTTGTGCTCAAGTGATTTGGTTTTTATATTCCTCTTAATTTTTTTATGTCCCATATGTAATTTCTCATTTTCATGGTCATGTTGAAGCTTGCGGAAGAATTTTGCCATCACCATCTGGCAACTAGCAATTCCCTGATTGCTCTGGTTGGTAGCTGACCATCTTGCTGTTGGTGGATCAGCTGTCAGGGCTGTTGCTGCAAAGATTTACAGTTGTGTCAGTGTCTGGAGTTCAGAGATGACTGTGTGCATGGGTTACTCGCACTGCTCCATGAGAGGCGTAAGACTTGTCTAAGGAAAGGGTGTTTATCCACAGGATGAATAAATTCATTTAGCTTTATAGAAAATTCACTGATGATAATATGATCGGGAAAGCATCGTCAGGAATTTAGCCATGATTGCTGGAGTCCTTGCTCACAAAATCACCAGCAAAATGATCGGTGCTTATGACTGCTCCTGTCTTCCTGTGCTATCCGTTTGATCCGCTGCTCCCTAGGGAGTGAAGACCTTCTATTTTTACAGAAGTGAAAGAAAAAAGGGTGTAACATTTGCAGAAGACAGTAGCATTTCAGCCTTTTATGTAATGTACAAGGAAGGTACCATTGTGCCACAGCAAAGCTGGGTGCTTTTCATTGTTGTACGATGTGTGTAGTGTTTGCTGCATTTGCACATGTATAAGGAAGAACCATAACTAGGGATTGAAGCAGGAGTGAAACTAGAAGTGCTTTTTTTGTTGCAAATGGAAAATGGTTGTAATTGTCTGAACCAAGTTTCAGATACCTATTTCTTCAAATGTTTTAAAATGTTTATTTAAAAGGCCTTACTTGGTGAGATTTTCTCATAAAGATTTATAACATTTTTTTGCTTGTTTTTGTTTCTTTTTCTGTTGACCATGTTTTCTGGGTTTTTTTCTGTGTATGACTGTGACAGGATAGGGATATACAATGCAGTTGCCTTTTTAACTCCTATCTTTGCAGCGAATAGGAATAATTTATAGCACGGCAGAGATGAAAGGATACTGAGTAAGTAGCAGCTTGAGAAGGGTTAGAGAATCTGAGAATAGGTGAAAGACAATATTACATGGACTATTATTCCTCCATATTTTGAGTGTACTTGTTAACTCTGATCACTTTTACATGAAAGGGGGTTAAAAACTGAAGAGTTTAAAGATTCCGAACATTACCAGTGTGGCAGATGATGTTCAGTACCTGGGGAAGATTAGGTTAAATCTCTCTTTAGAATTTAACTGTAATGCAGGATGTGATACTTACTGCTCTTTCACAACAGTTTCAGGCCACCTACCTACATGAGTTTCTTCTGAAATTTCTGAATTGGCCAACCCATTACAATTTGGCTCCCCAGAGCACTCTTTAAATCAGACTTACAGTACATTTTGGGCCAGAGCATACCTTCCCCGAGGCCTTGGATACTTGCTAAATTGTCTTGTGTAATTTCTGGCAACTTCGTTTATGTTCTGATCATTTTTCTGCAGGTGCCTGGCAATGAAGTTTGTTTCAAAGAGGACGATCAACCCATAGAGATGTAATGCAAGAAGAATGGCTGCTACATGGGACTTCTGGTAATGAGCATGTTTGCTGCCAGCATCTGCATGAGAAAGTGGCATGTTGTTGTGGACCAAATGGAACATCTTACGGTATTTTGTGTGTCTTTAAACCCTGTGTCATGGATTATGAGGATATAGCATCTTCCATGCAAAATTTGTGGCTGCAAATAGAAGCCTACAAATTTGGTCAGAGGGCAAATAAAAAGTACTGTGTTTGAAATTAAGTTTTAATTTTCCTACAGTTACACATCAGTACAGGTAATTGTAGCATTATTGCTTCCACCTTCTTTTCATTTAGCCAGGTTTCTGATCAGTGCTTCCCAGGGTTGCAGCTGTACTAATGGTACTGAGTACCAGTACTGGTTAAACAGTAACACTTCAAGAGAAACAGTATGTAAATAGGGGATCTTCCTTGTAACTGAAATACCTTAAAGTACAGTCCTCGTGAAATGTATAATGATCTTAGTCACTGGGTGCTTTCCTCTAAAGTATAACTTATACATCAAAGGGAAAAAGTACATATATATGTCCCTCAGGGGCACAGAGAATGGGAGTCATTGTGTTGATATTTTAATACAAATTGCTTCCTGCATTTCTTAGTGGTAAATATATGAATATTCATGGCATCGAGGCCAGAGGATCATCCAGTACACAGCATATATGGGAGAAAAATGGAGGAGAACGTATTAAAGCTCCAGAGTCTCCAGTTTGTCTTTGCCTGGGGGTGGTAAGTTTGTTATCACCCTCCCCTTCCTCCGGAAGATGTCACAGTCGGGATCTGGGGGTGGGAAGGGTTGAGTTGGAAGGGACGGGTGTGGGGCTGGAGAGCTTTCTGTGCAGCTTGCTGCTTTCCAAACCTGGGGTGCTGCCAAGCAGCAGGCTGTGAG
Organism: Nestor notabilis; assembly: GCF_000696875.1. Classification (NCBI taxonomy): domain Eukaryota; kingdom Metazoa; phylum Chordata; class Aves; order Psittaciformes; family Psittacidae; genus Nestor; species Nestor notabilis. The sequence goes on along the minus strand of NW_009944650.1, from coordinate 748 downwards.
GGATGAATGCTCCTTACACAGTGTGCCTTTCCTCACGGCGCTCACTATCTCCCTGGAGCGTTTCAGGTTCCCCAGGATTTTAAGTACCCTTATCCTCTGTCCTTGTGTTCTGTAAGTCCCCTCTGCTCCGAAAGAGCGATACGCCAGTAGCTGCCGAGATGGCTATTTGTTAATTCTCGCCCTCACAGGTAGCCCCGGTCAGGAAAGAGCAGGCCCAGCGCGGGGCGGTGGCGACTAGGTGCCGCCTGGGGGCTCTGCAGGCTGGGTCACCGTGCTCTGCCCGGGCTGCTGCCAACGCGAGGGGAACTTCTCGCAGCACAGCGGGTGGAGGGCACGGAGCGGGGGAAAGTCGTTTATCTGCAGCAGTGTCAGGACCCAGTAAGGGCGCAGGTTCCTCGCTGCTGGCTCCCATTCCCGCACGGAGGCCCGCAACATCGCCCGTTTGAGAGAACTGCAGAGTTTGTTTGAACGTGTGCTCTTGCGTTAGCATACATGTTTTAATGCTTTGGCACGTTAATGTTTTGATGGTCAGTATTTAAGAGGAAGCTGCTGATGAACGTTTAAAGCGTGATGCAACTCGTGCAATTTTGCTTTGCAAAGTGAGACGGTGTATGGGTGTATTAAAAGTATCTAGGCGTATTTTAGGGTATGTGGATTCAGGGTGAGCGGGATAGTGTATTTCGGGGCACGGGCGCTGCAGTCAGTGCTGCACGCCGAGGTTTGTGCCGGTGGTGTGGATGAGGCGGGG
>NW_009944649.1:28028-36198 GCF_000696875.1 Nestor notabilis | reverse complement strand
ATTTAATAATTATTGTAGCCTTGCATTAAAATGTTTAATAGATGTGAAACTTGTAACATGTTTAAAACAGAACTAGGAAACCAGCTAGCATGTCTGGGCCTGCCACGCTATGGAAACAGTCAACAAGGAAAATGGGTCTGATTCACGTAAAAAGGCATCAAATTAACAGCAGTGAAAGCAGGGTTGGCAGCAGAATGACACGAGCAAACAGTAACAGTGTGATGTCTGTGAAGATTCGGCTAGATTAATAATAAATAGGTATATGTAAATAATTATTGTTTTTGACAGTTTTAATGACAAGTCATCCAAGGGAAAAAAAAAATCTGCATATTTGCAATTGAAAAATGTCAAGTTTGAGATGACTAAAGAGATATTGGGAACAGAGACAGGCAGCTTGTCTAAATATGTGGTACTAAATACAGGTGATTACATTATTTGAAATTAAAAATAACCTGTGATTCAGTTATTTTTAAGTTGTTAGGCCTTCTCAGCTGCACATTTCACCAGGTGCTAGGAGTAGCTGTAACAACAAGCATGTCATATTACTTACAAATAACATTCATAGGTATTTGTGGATATCCTTCCACTAAAGGAAAGCTGTTTTTCTGGCAAGAAGCAAATTCCACTTTTCTCTTTTCCCTGTGTAATTTAAGACAGATTCTAAAACTGTGTAATTCAGAAGCAGTAGGAAAGATTTTAAAAGGTTGCCTTTTTGAAATTAATATATGGATGAATTAGGTAAGTGCTGTATATGCCATGGATATTTTTCTTATAGGTTACGTCTAAAGCTGAATGAAAAAACACCTCTCTTGGCTTGTAAACCGTATTTTATAAATGTGAACTTGCTTCCCTTTATTGCACGCCATCAATCTCACTCATCTCACTGTAGCTTATAGCACTGTGGAAATCAAAAGGCAAAAATAGAAACACTTCTTTCTGTTTAAAGCCATGTGTCAACACAAAGAATGTATAGAACACTTTAAATGCGTAAAACTCCCTAGTTTTTTTCCCTTGTTGGCCTGTACCAGTGGGATGAATTGGTCATTGTTCAACAGCTGAGTCAGGAGAAGCCTCAGAAGTGTGAAAGTAGATGAAGTTATGCTGTTCTGCAGGTCCAGTGTCCATGCTATCCTGGAGTCAGAAAACACTGGTGTTGCCATGGTGGTGATGATTATAACTGAATCTGCTCTTCAGGACATGCAGTATAATGCAGGCCTGCTACTGAGTAGTCTGCAAGGTGCACCAGACATTACTGGGGCCAACAAACAAGAATGAAGCCATTTTTGGTATCTGGGAGATTGTTATACCACCTATTTCCTCTATCTCTTGGGTCAGAAGATGATAGTAGAAGAGTTCTCTTCCAAATTTATTATTAAAGTGAAGATGTCTTTGTTTTAGCTTCTTTGCACTGAACAGGTAGAGAGGGCTTGTTAGGTTTTTTTTTATTAAATAAAGAACCTCTTATAAATACTTACTATTTGCAAAAAAGTAGCTTTTAAGTAACGATGGATCAATTCTTTATCACAGTATCAGGTGGTATCTCAGGATTTCATCTTAAGATGCTAGTCTCAGTTTTGATTGGCAGTAAATATAAAGGTCTGATATACCATTTGCAAGCTATTTGTTGGTTGTGAGTTTTAGTCATGGCTAGACAAAACTCAGGTCAGATAAACTCATTTAGTTGTCATACATGTCAGGCGTCCAGTTAGCACAGGATTTGCTGAAGAGGTATGTTGTTTCAGTTATCAATGCTAAGCTGATACTTAAGTAAGCAACATCCATAAATGTTAGCATGTTTTATTTTCATGTCTTGATTTGAAATTTTATGTGGTAAATGCTAAATTTAGGAAGAAAAGCTGGGCTCCCTTTTAATCCTGGTGAATTTAAATGCTGTCAACTTTCAAAGAGGAGAAACTGATTAATCTCTGTGTGCATTTTGGTGCGATGCTGATGTTGCTGTGATTGCCACTAGACTGAGAAAGTTTGTTCAGTGATACAAAGATCTTAGAATACTAATGTAAACTTTCAAGTATCAGATATAGTACATTTTTCAAGCGTGACTCTGTTGCATTGTATTTTGTGTGCATCTTCATCTGGCTGTGCCTGAACCGACATGAGCTGTTTTATACTCTTAAATCATGCAGTATGTTTCTAAATGCATTTGACAAAAATACAAAAGCTTTGATCTAGTACTTTAATTTTATCATACATTTGTTCTTTTGATAATTGCAATTACTTTCTAGTACACTCACATCCATATTGTGTATAGATGAAAGCAGCACACTGTGTTTGGGAAAAGACAGCACAAAAATGGTCTTGTATCTCTGAAGAAGATTATGCAAAATGTAAGGAACTCATTATTCACGGAATTGTCTTTCTAATAATTCTATGCAAAATATAAGAAGCTAATTATTAACAAAATTGTATTTATAAATAATTTTGATGGCTTTTAAATAATTGCTGAAGGGAGTTGTTATGTTTAGAAAGTGAGTTACATGTAGCTCATATACAAAGCTTTCAACTTCCAGTTGTTTTCAACTAGTCAAGGTAGAGTTTCTATTTTATATCTGCATTGATTTGTCCTACCACCTTGTGAAAACTAGTTCTATTTTCCAGAGAATGTGTTAGCTAAATAATGAGTTTACATTCAGTGCTCTGTCACTACATAGTCAATAGCTTCTCGTTTCCTAAGAAGGTCACCAAAATGAAGGTAGTCTGTCATGGCCCACAGCGGTCCCTGGCTTCTGGTGCCCAATCATACCTATCTTAGCCCTGCCTGAGGGAGGTTTCCTGTTTCTCAGAGTAGTGGTCCATCATCCCTACTGATGCTGTGTTTCATGGATTTTGAATATCATATGAAATATGACAGTTCTTCTGTTTCGTGTGTTTACTGGTGTTTTATTAGGTTTCTTGCATGAGTGAGAGTTAATACATCTATAATGGTAAATACCTGTTTTTTAATCAGAAGAAAATCTGATGCTTAATGCTTGACAGAAAAGACTCAGAAGCTAGTGAAAAATCTGCATCCCCGCTACTTGTTACCGTAAAAATTAGTGTCCTTAGAATTCAACATACACATCTTCACTGCTCCTTTGAAATACTTAGTAGTTTGTAGTACTGAGCTTTGTAAAATGGCTTTCATTTTCTTTTAAGAAAACAGACATATTTGGCTTAAGCTACTTGACATCACATATCCTTTCATTTGAAAGCTAATTGCATATCTTTGGAAGTGGGATTTATCATGATGGCGATTATAAGATTAACTGTAGAAGTGAATTGGATGCCACTCTAATTGGGACTGAAACTATTTACTTCCTAGGTTTGTATTCCCATACAGAGCGTGCTATTTAGTGTGCATGTATCTTCCTTCAGTGACATTAGACAAGCTACTTGTAGTATTTACTTAATAATTGATGAGGCACACACAGAGCACTGTTAGCCACAAATACAAAGGAATTAAACATTCTTTGTCATCAAGACAATAATCAGGACTGTTGGATTACAAGGCTTTTATACAGTTCTACAATTATTAATTGTGTGGCCAGTTGTGTATTTCTCAGGAATTTTAACATCTTGTTATCCCATACTCTGCCAATGCAATTACTGTGCTGGTATGCCATTAGCATAGTAAATTTGATAATCTTCAAATTGTGGGCATATTTCTAACTGGCTACACTTACTTATGTTCTGATTTCCTCTGTAGTCCCATATATATTGAATGTAACAACCCAGTGTAGAATTAACTTTTTTTACATGAGATTTAGTTCAGTTTTTCAATTGAAGTACGATTTCATTTAGTCAGGAGCAATCATGAAACAGCAATTGTTTTTGGCTATCAGTATTTTACGAGATGGTCTCAAGGTCACTTTAAGCATGTAAACCATTTTGCTCGCTATTTTGGACTAATGACTACAGATTGCTGTCACATTAATAGTCTGACGCTGGGAAATCACAAACATGGGAAAATGCAGTTGCTTAGAAGGTTTTTCAATGTGATGCTGATAAAATTTCAAGCACTGGCTGAAGGAAATTGCAGTTTTGGGGGTCTACGCTTCTGTTTAGTAGCTGTTTTTAAAAGCGTGATTCTTATTTAAAACAAGAAAAAGGTAGATACAGTAAATAATATTGCACCAACAAAACCAATATAGCATATATTAGAACTTTACAAACATTTTCTTTGCTGGTGCGTGGTTTTGTTGCTTGCCCTTATGGGAACTGGATGTAGAGTTGCACTTCATGGTTTGATTTAGAAGTAGAGTTTTGAGGTATTTCCTTAAACTAAATGCTAGTGGTAAGTATTTTAAAAGCTATAGGTATTGATTTTCAATTGTTTACTTAGGAAGAAGCTTTATCTCACTATAGAGTGTGATATACTGCTGCCATAAGTGTCACATTTGCTGAAGTTCGGTAAGCTTTACCCTTGCTAGCTTAGTTTCAAAATATTACAACTTTGGAATATAAACTAGGGGAGATAGTTATACTGGTACTGACCTCATATGAAGGGCTTCTTGCACATAGTATTAAACAAGTTATAAATTTAAATGGGTGGTTTATGGGTGCAGAGTTGGTCACCTGATACATTGGAGAAATTCCACAGCCAGCAGCCGCTCTCTGTATGAATAGGGCCAAGTTTTGTGCTAAAATCAGTGTTTTCCTGTTAGAGTGAGAGAGAGGTTCAGGTCTTTCTTTCCAGAAGTGTTTTGTTTGCTTAATGACTCTCTTGGATCTTCAGCCATACGTTTCTAATGCAGTCTTTTTCTTAAATGGTGAGACAGGAAGGACCTGATCTCGGTCTAGACTTGCAGTCAGGTATTTAGGTCCTAGAACATGAGATGTTCAGCTTGAACCTTGTTAGAGTAAGTGATTGGCGATTATCCTTTAGTGGTACTTAAAATTCTGCTAGGAAAAATGCGATGTTCTCTTTAGATTGTTACAAGACTATTACGTACTCAAGAAAAGTGTAAAGTCTGTTCAACTAAGCAATTGTGCTCCTAGAAAAGCATAAAAACTGTTTCATCTCTAAACCTTGGGATGCGTATAAGAGCTTACAATGACATCTAAGGGATGCTGCTATAAAAATCTTATTAGTTTATCTGCAGTGAGGCTGCCTAACCTTCTAGGCATTATGACGTTTTGAAGTTTTTGCTGAAGGACCTCACTTGTTCACTGGAGAATGGCAGGGATAACAGCAATGGTTTTCATAGTCCTCTGCACACCACTTCAAGTGACTTCAGTTCTTGTGGACTGTGCAAAGCACCCACGTACCCTACTCAGCCAGTCTGGATGGCTTTGCACCTCGCTGTCAGTTACGCGTTCTGGATCTAGCCCTCGGGGTACTGAAGGGAGGTTTGTGAGATGCATCAGTAGTCCTCCATGTGCAGAAATGTAGCAGTGCATCACTGGTGTCACCCTTGAGACAGTAGCTGGAGTACTTTGAGGTTTTGTGAGCAACATGACTGAAGAACTGTGTTTTGGATTTTGCTTATGGTTATGACTGTGCGTATGGGCTGAGTAATGAAAGATACACAAAAACCTTGACAGAACTTGACTATTAGCAGCATTCGAGCGCCTGAGTAATTTAAGTACTTTCTATAACAACATGAAAAACCACAGTAAATGAAATGTCAAAATTATTATTTGCGTGGACATTTTTACCATTTTAAACATACTCCAGAAAAATGTTGTGCTTGTAAACTTTATTAATGTAGAGGACTACTAAGTACTTAGGTTTTTCAGTTATGCTCAGCTTCTAGCAACTTTGATCTTGTAGTTAAATTCATTAGCAAAATCTCCCAGATTTGAAGAAACATTGCCTTTTCTAAAAATAAATCGATTTTTAATTATATTACAGGAAAAATACTAGTTTCCTTGGTAAAGGTGCATTCCATTTGCTTTTATTGGCTGTTTTTCCCTATGTGTTTTTGAATATTTGAGATCTGAGCCTTTTTTATTTTTTTGACGAGTGTAGCTTATGCATATACATTGATGAAGAAACCTTTTGTTCTGATATATATCGTTTTGCATTCACACTACTCAATAATAAATGATGAATTAATTAAACCTCGAGAACTACATACCATTGTTAATACTTACTTGGCAGTACCTAAAGCATAGTGTGTTCACTAATGTGTTAGAGAATAAGATAGAAGTACAGAAAAATGCCAGTTTGGAAAAGTTGTCTAATTTTATGAGGCAAAACTTTGGATCTCCCACCAGGCTTCACAGGAACCCTTGAAAGCGATTATGGTAGTCACAGAAGTTAATTAGATTTGTAACTGTGTTCTGTTAAGATGTTGCTTTAGGCAGTGCATTTAGAACACAATCTTTATCCATTTTGGTTTTAAAAGATTGAGACTTCTCTTGTGGTAGCAGAACAGTACTGTTCCAGCGCTACAGATGAAGAAGCTGGTTGGATTTTACAGGAATGCGACCTCTACCTAACTGTTCTGTGATCCACCTCACTGTGAAATACTTCCTTTTAACTTGGATCTAAAGATAAAATAGTTTCTTTTAAAAAGTTAATAAACATATGAGCTTATTGCCTACGTTACAAAGTAATATTGTCTTCTGACTCCCCATACAAAGTGTGCTTATGCATTCTTTTCTTTTTCCTAGGTGAGTAACTGAAGGTTAACAGAATTCGTGGTTGTCAAGTATCCTTAATACTTTTCTGTAGTATGCTGTGGGTAAGTAAGTGACATTCTACTTCCTAAAAAAACATAGTTAAAAGAGCACATAAACAGAAATGAATAATTGGTAATAACTTCTGCAATTGTGTTCTAATAATTGTTGTAATTGGTAATTATATTAACACTGTAAAAAACCTAGAGCAGGTTTGAAAAGGTAATTTATATGGAGAAGCTTGGATGGTAGGAGTTACTTAGTTTCATAGAGTTTTGTGACTTTCTGTCCTTTTATTATTTAAATTATATACTTAGGTTAGAGTTGAAAGCTTTGAGAATTTGTGGGTGTGAAAATGTTTTGGTTTCTAAAGGGATAAGTGTACATGAAAGTAGATTAAAATTCACAGCTCTACAAATTAATTTAGAAAATGATTTCACAGATTGAGAAAACTGCTCTCTCTGTTTGTGGCTACTACATTTATGAGTAAATGTATTTTCAGTTTTGTTAATGGAATTCTTTGGTTCTGCAGAAGTTGGCAGGAAGAATTTTGTTTGTGGTATGATAGTTGTTGTTTACTCACTCATCATTTCCATCTTTTGTTTGTTAAAACTGGGAAGAAATATATGTGTTTTACTTCCGAAAGATCTTTAAACAGAACAGTTGACTTAGACTAGGTTTACTTTTTATCGGCCACTTGCTGTATGATTGGAAAAACTAGAAATAAAAGCTTTTGCTGTAATCCTGGCCCTACTGGAATGCACTGTGCAATATTACCAGCAACTCCAGGGACCACAGTTGCTTGTCTTGAAAACGATTTTCATATCAGTCAGAAATGAAAATTAATAGAAACATGGCTGCACATAACTATATTAAAATGCTTTAAACCTCTAAAAATCTCAGTTCTGACTTCACATAAGTGGGCATTTAAGTTGCATATGCTAGTTGAAGTATTTTGTGAGATTAATGGTTAAAGCCTGTGGTGTTAACTTAGTGATTCTTGTTTCTAAAAGTAACGGTGTGAACCTGGATGCCTAGATTGTCAAATGCCTGGTTTGGTTTAAATACTTTCAAAAGGTAGGAATTGTTTAAAATATGCCTTAGATGTTGTTCTCTTAGATTCTTTTTGAAGTCTGATATGTGGTCTACCAGTAATGCTTTTCTGCATTATATGGTAAAACTAAAAAGCATGGGTTTATTCAGTTGCACAGTAATATTCATACAATGTGAAAATAGCATCCCTTCAAGATTGTTTTTAACCTGAAAAACTTAAAAAAGGTTAATATAAACAATGCTGAATAGTACCATATAAGGCACAGCATGTGCAAAGGAGATTACATGAGTACAGAAGCATTTAATAATCATGTATTCAAAGTCTCATGGCAGAAAACATATTAAAATGTAGTGAATGAGATGATTTGGGATGCCTGGCAGTCAGCTCGTTATGGTTTCCTTATTTTGGCTATGCCATTCTTTGTCAAAACCCTTGTTGTTACTTAGTGGTTAATCCATTATACTTTTTCTTTAAATGTTAAAAACCAATCTCTAC
>NW_009944649.1:17979-27997 GCF_000696875.1 Nestor notabilis | reverse complement strand
TGGGGGTGGCGTTGGGGGAGGGGGGGGGGGGATATATATTTCATAGATATTTTGTGTATTCAGGTGTATCTGGTTTTATATTCTTAGGTAGCAAGTAAACTGTTCAAGAGCTAATAAAGTATGCTTGAAGTTCAGATGTTTTGTGAGAACTATAACCAGCTTTTCTCTCTCCTTTGTAAACGTTCTTTTTACGAAACTTACCTAATCTGACTATTTACTTCAATTGAAATACAGAGAAAACGGTAATGAATGGAAATCTTGCTTTTGAGGGTCAGTAATTCACCTATATAAAATTATTCAGTGTGGTATTTTCAGGGATTCCTTAGATAATAGATACAATCTGCAGACTAAAGGTTGAACCAAACTTCCTTCAAGTGTGAATGTAGTTTGCAGACTTCAGAGGTATTTCACATTCATTTCCAACTACTTGGATATAGAAATCTATTGCATGAAATAAGTGAACTTTAGTTTAAAGTCTATTCTCTGTATTGATCCTGTTGTTGGGAACTATTCACAGTTGCCTGTATCTTTATATATGAATAAGTTTAAAGCTTTACATGCTAAAATTATTCTTCGTATCTTTCTTTGAGTAGCTTGTGTTACTAGCTACAACAGTAGTTGAAACACTTGATTATGTAAATACTGGAGATGTTTTATTGCACTGTTTGTAAAACAAACCAAAAAAAACCCCAAAGGTTGTACCTGTAACTTCCATAAAACTTGATGTGAACTCTTTGTTAGCTTATAGTTACAACTGACTAGATATTCAGTTTTTCCATCTCTTCCCTCTCTCCCTCCTCCTCCAGCCCCTTGAGATTGTTTTGTGGTGTTAATTGAACTATGAACTGCCTGAATCTAAAAATAAATGCTGAAGACAGGAGCTTTTCCCCACATCTTTTCACAATGAGGTTTAAAATTCAGCTGACACATAAACAGGCATTGCGTTTGCTATCAAAAACCAGAGGCACTGTATTCATGCTGCCTGTCCTGCAGCTATGAAATCAAGATACAGCCAAACCACACGATTTCTGAAGTACCTCAACAATAAAAAAAGTGTTTAAAATATAGCTTCATAAAGGAGTTTCCCCTCATCTGCTGTTAACTTTAATACTTCGTTATTTGCCCCAGTTTGACATGAAATTTGAATTTGGTAGGCCTTTGAGCATTATGACTGTGCCTAGGTTTATTCTGGTTGAAGGTAGAATAGACTAAAGAAATGAATAGTCTAACATGTTGAAACCATGCTACTTGCTTTTTTCCTCTTGGTTCTGTTGTTTGGTTGGTTTAGACTTGATAGATTTAGGTTTCTTGTATATGGAATTACTACTTGTCGTGTACTTTTGAGATCTCAGAAAGTACAAATCAAATTATTTCTTCAGTAATATCTGTGTATCTCGTGAAACAAAGATAATTTAAAGCATGTGTATTTTTATACTTAGTAGGAGACAGTTCTTGATACCAGTCATGGAAATATCTTTATTATCTCTAAACAAAGGATTTTGTTTTATTGTTTGCTTTTTTGGCAATATCTACATACTCAGAAGCCAGTCTGCATAATGTGTGTAAAATCATAGTGTTTGTTCCTATGAATTGCTGGTTTGTATATGAAGTGTGGGTTTCTTCTTTGAATTCTTTATTACCTTGATAATTTTGCCTGCATACGCTATGTAGAATCTAGTGTCAATGGTAATTCACAGTGTGCATTAACACACCTCAACTTTTGTTGGTTACATAGCGTTGCATTCAAAGGTGACAAGTTAGCCTTTACAGTGGCAAGTTAAGTGGCACAGAGACTGCATTTAAATCAAGCCTACTACCTGTTTGTGTGTATTTGAAAATGGTTCTATTAGGGGGTTTCTGTTCATATTAATTGCTATTGAGTAGATGACTTGAGTGCAGCCCAGGGAGGAACAGAAAACAGAGTAGAACAGCTGAGTAGGGCAGATTGGCGTGAACAAAAAATTAGGAAGAATCATTTAGTCAGGCTGAAGATCTGTAGTGGATGCAGTGGCAACTGAAAATACACGTGGATTAGCTGACGGATGAGGCTCAAACTTGGAAAGCTCAGAGATTCATAATGGCAGCATTAGGAATGGGAGCAAGTGAGGCCGTAGAGCATCAGCAGCCGGGTAAGGAACAGGTATAGGCACTGGGGTGGCATGGGGGTAGAAGTACGGACGAGAGGGGCAAAGGAAGAAGCTTCAGTTAAGTGGTGAGTTGCCCAGTGTAAAACAGGGCAGGGTGTGAGGCAGCTTCCCATACCTTGTGCACTGGGAATGCAAGCCAGCATGCTCCACAGTGTTCTTTGCCCTCCACTACCTCGGAAGGTGATTCTGGCCAGTGGCATGGGATGAGCTGCATCTTGTTGGCTACGTGGGCCACGCAGGCATGTAGAGTTCAAGTTTAAAGATGAAGATACACAGTGTGGAGCTTATGATAGCTCTTCCTGGAAGAATTCAACTTTACTGCTAGCAGCTTTGCACATAGGTGTATGACACTAAATATTTTTCCATATCAAAGCTACCATGTAATGACAGCCTGCATTAAGCAGAGTAATTACTGAGAGAAACTTCATGAAGATTTGTCATGTCTACAACATTTTTCTATGCAGTGAATAGAAGCTGTTGCTAGGGGCAGGATGTGCATTGTCTATGATCTGCAATGTAATTGAACATCTTGTTATGTTTTTGGCTTATTAGTTACAGCACAGAAAATATGCTACGTGGCTTCCAATATAAATAAAATATATTATTCTTCATACAGCTTGCAATATTCAATCCTGTGCAGGAGTAAGCTGATTAAAAAAGAGAAGGCAGGGTGGAACATGAGCTCACCGAGATGGTGTTCACTGGGAGGTTAAACAGTGTGTTGATACGAAGATTTTGATAGTATGTTAATGTAATAAAAGAACTGAAAGTCTTTGGGGGTTTTTGACTTCAGAAGATATGCATCTTCCAGAAGACAGAAGATGACCTCTTACCTGGGTTAGCTCAAGAAAGGCAGCTGAGCAGTTGCAGTTGCGTTGCCAGACAATTGAAGTCTCTTGTCCTTCTTGCGGATAAACTAGATCAGTTTGTGCTAAGCAGGAATTGGGATAGAATGAAAACTACTTGTGTATGAAGTTGCCAGTTTGGAGGCCCTCTCTGGCACCTGGGTGCTGTTTTGCATGATGTTTTAACTTTTCTTTATTTCATAGTAGACAAGTACAAAGCAGAAGTGGCTGGTTTTCAGAACTGTACATGTCTAGGTGGCCCATTCAGTGATTGTGACTTCTGTGAATGAGCTATCGTTTCTCCCCACATTCCTTTTCAACTGCCTCCTACGCCTTACTTTATATGGAGTATTTAGGTTTTGGGAGTATTTTAATTTTATCTTGAAATGTGTGCGGCCACACAGATGAATTAGATGATTTTGTGGTTTGCTTATTTGCACTGATTCTGGAAACTTTGAGACAAATGCTGGTTTATCATGAAATCTGTCTTCTTTTCTTTCTGTATTAGTTTCTTCCTTTCTCAAGTTGAACTGGAGTTGGAAAATTCTTTAGGAACCCAAGTCCTCAGTCAGAATTTTGAACATATGGCATATTCATATCGTGACATCAAAATTGTGTATGTGTCCTTGAAATACACATTTTCAGTATTACTCATATTAGGATTCTTAGTTAATTCCATATTGTGCTGCGTCAAAATGATTCTGGTACTATTATCATTTCTATTTACGTACTGTTCTAGAGTCACAGAGTGGTTTGGGTTGGAAGGGACCTGAAAGATCATCTAGTTCCAACCCTATTGCCACGGGCAGGGACACCTTCTGCTAGAGCAGGTTGCTCCATGCCCCGTCCAGCCTGGCCTTGAACACTGCCAGGGATGGGGCAGCCACAGCTTCTCTGGGCACCCTGTGCCTCGGCACCCTGTGCCTCAGCACCCTCATAGTGAAGAACTTCTTTCTAAGATCTAATTTAAATGTACCTTCTTCTAGTTTAAAGCCCCTCTTTAATTGAAAGCCATTACCCCTTGTTTTATGAAGTGCCAAGTGATTCAACAGGACACAAAAGCTTCCTGGAGAATAGTCAGTAGTAGCAGGCAACTTGTGTGTATTTTGAGGTCTGAGATTCATCTGCTGCTTTTATGTCAAACAAAGAGAAGCCAAAACATGGTTATTCTAAATCATTTGTTTGGCTTTTTCTTTCTCTGTTTTGACAACAATAAAATTCTGCATGGAGCTTTATCTTCCTATCCTACTATACTATGGCTACAGTATGTCCATTATTGTATATCTCTTAGCTTTTTAGCATTTTAATAGTTTTAGAATATTTTTTGTTATAGAAATGTGTTAGACTTTTCCATAATGTTTGCAGTTTCCTGCACTGGGTTTATATTTTGCAGGTTTGCAACTATGAGCTGGAAGTAGAAAGCTACAGGCAACTTAATTTTGGTGGATCAGTGTCATTGAGGTTCCTGGATCTCTTCTAACAGGCAGTTAGATAGTTTCTTTAACTAAGTAGTTAGGATAAGTCTGTCTAGTGAGCGTGTCTGTAAAACCATAGTCAAGGAGATGAGCTTGAATTTATTGTCAAATCAAAGACATATTTGTATTAATACACAAGTTGTTGTTTAGGTCTATATAACTTCCAGGAAAGGAGAAAAATGAAAGTTCCCATTTAATATTAGGAAAAATGAGGCTTATATTTTTTTATTTATATGTAATAAACCTGATTATGGTTCAGCATTTTTCTCTTATACAGGTTTGCTGCTTTTTTTGTGTGTGTGCCAGGTGGTGTTACTGACTTTTTCCCAAGTAAGCAAGCTGGATGAATGGGATAGTTTCACTTACTGCTATTTTAGGGAATTAATAACAGGTTTTGTACATAAATGTGGTCTCTAATATAGAAATAGAATGAAAAACAATGCCCTTTTTTGATAATACTGTGTATGGTTTATTAATAAAATGTTACCCTCTGATTGTAAATACATTCAGGCAAATTGCTTTGAACTCAATCTGGTTGAATAAAAGCACTGACATACAGTGGGATGCTCTCACTGAACTGAATTCAGCGTAAGAACTTGTGAGGTTTTTATGGAAGATATATGTAAAAAGCTAAATAAGTGTCCCTGTGTAGATCTAATTTGTTATTTTGTACGGTTCTACTTTGTATACTTAAAACTCTTATTGGTTGGAGTGGCTATATTTCTAAGTGAATTAGTATTATCCCTCATTGTGAAGGTAAATTATGCTAGTTACAGACCATTTCATTGCTTCATTAGACATTTACTATTTCTTTTTTGTCCTTAAAATGAAATGACTGCGCTTGATGCAGTATTATAAATTTATATAATGCAATTATACTTTCGTAGTCCAGGGCCCATAATCTATCAATAAGAACCCTTAATGGGAAAATTATATTTGATGGAATGTATTTTCTGCTTTTGCTGTCTTTTTTTTTTTTCTCTACCAATTCTGACATGTTATTTTCTAGCTTTCTGGTTTGTTTCTTTCCACTTCATCATCTTTTAGGCGTTGTAACAATTTACTTCCTACCATTTATTCCTCATTGTTTTCACTGCAAGTTTTAATTTCACTTTCTCCTTTTCTGTATGTGTTAGCTTTATTTTCTTGACTGCTTCACTGAACAGTAGGAAAATGTAATTGAGGCTTTTATCCTACAGTAAGCACTTCTGTTATTCTTTGAGGGCAGAAGTGACTCATAGTGCAGGATAAAGTTGTATGATATTGTGCTTATTTTATGAATTAAGTAGTGCTAAAGGATCAAACATGTTAACTCTAAACAATTAAGAAGTTAAAAGTGATCTTAACTTGTTTGGGTCAGTGGCAACAGTTAAAATGAGCTGGAAACTTGTTACTACTGCTTCTGATAAATGTTTTTGTTTTGTGAAGGTAAAATAAGACAAATTAATAAAAAGTAAAATAGTAAAACTAGAATATGTACTTTTTATTTATGCACTGACCTATTTGCATATGTTCTAAAGTAGTAGATTAGCACATGGATTCTGCTACCCACTAAAACCCAAGGCCCACACTTGCTGAGATCAATCCATTTTAGGGTACAGACTAATTTCTTTAGCAGTAGAAGTAGCTGTTTAAAATGGTTAGCATCTTACTAGTGCTTACCACTGTTGCAGATGAATTAATAATTGTCTGAATGTTGTTCTTCAAACCACAGTATGGCTCTAGCAGAACCAAATAACTTTGTGCTGAAATGACCATAAAGGCAGTTTTAAGTATCTGGTGCAGGAAGTTTTCAGCTATTCGAGCTAACTGTGCCAGAATACATCTTTCTATGCCCAGTCATCGATTTTGCTGGGCTTTTTGCTTATTGACTCCACGACAGTGTTGCAATAGAAAGTCTTGACTGCCTAAAGCAAGCTAAAATCCTTTTCAGAAATGTAGTCAAGGAATGAAAAGATGGGGGGGGAAGGGGGAAGAAGAAAAGAAAAGGAAAAAAATCAAGGGAAACCTGAGAAAGGGCAAAAATGCTTGTGTCAAACTCCAGATCATTTTCAGAAAGCAGCAGAAATCAATAGAAGCTTCAAGTGCTTTGAAAACCTCTGTATCCCTCTCTGTGGTTTGTTTGATCTGGGCTAGGATGGAAGTGTCAAAGACAAAACAATTGTTCCTCAAATCCTGAAAGCTGACTGGATGGCAATATAACTACCAGCTCTCACTGGAAGATGTCGACATTTCTGGTACCTTTTTACTTAGCAATTGTACTAGATTTGGAAATGTGAGGGAAACTGATATTCTTAATTTTTTCCATTTGAGCACATATGTGCATGGTATATACATATACGTAGTGAATTATGTGAAGCATATTTTTTGAAGGTAGCTTTTTTAGTCTTTTTTTTTTTTTTTTAGTCCTAATTTGATGTTCTAAACTTAAGAGTAGCAGCCACCAAAACAGCTTTTCTATTCTTTAGGGTTTTTTTTCTTTTTAAATAAAGGTGAGAGAGAGGGAATTGGATGGTTTTGCAGATGCTGTATTGAAAAGACTGAAGAATAAAATAATAATAAAGAAACCCCCAAAACTTCCTTTTATGACTTAAACATTGCAAAATTTAGCAGCTATATTTCCACTCCATTGCATTGGAGAATTATGGTCCACTGCATGAATGGATTTCTCAGTCTCTTAAAAAGATGAGAATACAATTACTGACTGGCTTCCTCCTGTAAATCACTTGTATGCAGTACACCCAGGGAGGTTGCTTGGCAAACAATGACTGCTGCAGTTGCTTGCACACACTTTGACACATCCATCTGTAATTGAAACTTTATATACAAATATGTGGCAGAGACCTCTTAGTGACTTCAGAATACGTTTTGTTTTGGATGAATCAGTGCCTTTATATTCTAAAAGGTGTTGCATTATTTGCAGTGCCCACGAGAGGACTTGTATGCCGATGGCTGAAAATACACCACTTCTCCCCTAATCATCTAGAAGACAGTTACTTCCAAGACAGGCGATCCCTCTGATCTATATCTTTGTGATGCTTAGGGAATCCTTTAGTATCAAGGTCATTATGCCTCAGTGCCTATGGTTCAGTCTATCAAAAGAAAGGGGTTATTAGGACAGGCTGAGGTCTGCTGGCTCTGTTTCCTGAATAGGCTTTGTTACAGTATTTGGGAGATAAAATCGTTTGGAAAAATGCCTCATAAAATGTCAGAGACACAACAAAGGGATTCATGCGAAAATTGGTCTGGCCCCAAGACCAACGCTCGCCCTTCCAATATGGGAAAACAAAACAAAGTATTACAATTCTTCTGGAGTGGTTTATTGAAGAATAGCAAAGCTTAGGTAGAGAGATTAATTTTTAAGTGAGAAACTTGGAAGAAGTATTTCCCTCTGATGGCTACTGTGTGGTAGCTTTAAGCTTCTAAGATGCACTATATTGTAAACAATAGTTCGCGAAGATAGTGTTTTAAGACTGTAAGAATTTCCAGTAAAAATCAATAAACTGAGACCATTTTTTCTAAAGAATAATTTTTTTTAATTGAATAATAAAATGACCTCTGCACACAGATAGTATGCAGGGCTTTATCTGCTCTTTCTCCATTTCTTTGAGCCTTACGTGTTGATGGTCTGTTTTAGCAGTCTACATGTTCATCAGTACAAAAGCCAAAGCAAAACTTGCAGTCACCACGTGCTTGTAGGAGACGGCTGGTATTTGAGACATACAAAGCTCTTACAAGCTTTAGAAATTTTGGCTGAGAGGTAGTGCCTGCAGGAATTAAGGGCTGCTCCAGAATGGGTTGATGGCTTTCAGCACAGCGGGCAGTCGTCTGAATGGTAGGGGAAGGTAACTTGGAGACTAGCATCACTGACTGGTTCTCTTGGTTCTCACACTTCTGCACCTGTACCAGGTGAGAAAGTTTTATTCAGAATACTCCCTGGAATACTTACAATTCCTGTATCATCTAACATTGGCTTCATTCCGGTGGCCCCTTGGGAAATCTAATTGCTAGCAGCTTCTTAGAGGTCAATATTATAGATTGCTTTCTACAGAAAGATCAAGGGAAAGATCAGGCTGTACTTCTTACTTGAAGATGGGAGGGAGGAAGGACAGGTGGGAAAGGGCAGGGAGCTCAATAAGAGAATGTGATGTGCACACCGGGGCATGAAACAGCTTTTTATCATAACCTGGTATTTGATGATGGTGTTCCAGAAATAAAGCCCAGTGATAAAACCAAAATGGAATAATGAAACAGTAGCCACCTCTGGGAGCACTGATCCTAATAAACAAGTAATTTCCTATTGGGGGAAAAAAATATTGTGAAACTTTGTCATGTTTTGTTGTACAATTTTGTTTGTTTTCTGAGTATAACCTATGTTTAGGTTTATATTATATATAGGTTTATATTTTATATATATGTTTAGGTTTATATTATGTTATATATATCTGTTTATCTATATTTTTAATTAAAATCAATTTAGAACCTGTCACTTTTTGAGACAGTAAATCTAAGTCCTATTTGATGTGACACAGACATACTGAACTCTTTTATTGAAAACAATGATAGCAGAAATGAACTTAAACTCAATCTATTTCTTTATAAAATTATCAGAAATATCTTATTCCATAAAGGGGACATTGAATATATGTCTTATTTTTCGTATTTCTTCTTTTATTTCTTCTGAGTCTTTCAGTCCAGTTACTATGTGAGTGCTTTAAGTGACTAATATCAGTTGAATACTTAAAGTATTAGGTAATACTCATAAGTAGATAAAGCAAGTATTCAGCATAGATAAAATAAGGCCACAGGATAGTGATTTTTGGAGATACTTTGTTCATGATTGCCTTCATTTCACCTTATCTGAGGCTGTTTAAAGTAGCAAACTGAAGCTACAGAAGAAAGTGGTTGCTTTGCAGAATCTGCTGGCTGATGAGCAGTTCAGGTATTTCAATTTATGTAATCAAAGTTCCAAAATAATCTTCTGCTCATAAAACAATATTTGATACCTAAAGCCTAAGTTCTTTGAGTTCTTCAGCATGACCAGGCAAGCTTTTAATTAAGGGTCTGTAGAAAATGTCCGCAGAACACTAGAAAAATTGAGCTTTTAAGCTCTCATTTTCTGTCTGAAAACTAGTACCTGTAGAATGGCTTGATAGAACATAGAGCAAGAGGAAAAGGCTTGCGCTACATTTCTTCTGGCTTTTGTAATGAGATAAAAGATGCTGATATAAATTTAGTTCACAAGTAGATTGACAATATAAAGATCTGTTTTATTGACTATTTGAGAAATCACTGGCCATTAGTATCATAATTTGAAAAGTATGGTTTATTATCACCCAGTTGTTCTGATTGTCACTGCAGTTCTGAGATAACTAATCCTGGGCCTAACTTGCCTCTGTCTGGCAGCATCTAGGCTTTTATGCCTTGGTAATTTTCTTTTCAAGAGTCCAACCTAGAGTAATTGCTGCAGCAAAAACGAGAGGGAGAATGAGATGGACACCATGCTCTCACCTCCTTGCCTGCCTGTGCCTCTTGTAGTCTCTTTTCCATG
>NW_009944649.1:17525-17951 GCF_000696875.1 Nestor notabilis | reverse complement strand
GGTAACTCTTGGGAGGGGGGAAAGGAGAAGAGGTTTGAAACAGGGGATGTGGTAGTGAGGGGAAGGAAAGATTCCCAGCTCTGCTTTTCAATACAGTTTGGTCAAGCCCTCACCTTCATTCTTCCTTTTCTGCTGCTCAGTGAGACCCAAAGCGGGGGTTGGAGCCACATCTCATGCTCCCCCTGAACTTCTCCAGAGATTTCTTAGTATCAAGGGGGGGAAAGGAGAAGAGGTTTGAAACAGGGGATGTGGTAGTGAGGGGAAGGAAAGATTCCCAGCTCTGCTTTTCAATACAGTTTGGTCAAGCCCTCACCTTCATTCTTCCTTTTCTGCTGCTCAGTGAGACCCAAAGCGGGGGTTGGAGCCACATCTCATGCTCCCCCTGAACTTCTCCAGAGATTTCTTAGTATCAAGATGCACACTTTA
>NW_009944649.1:12628-17477 GCF_000696875.1 Nestor notabilis | reverse complement strand
TGAGGAAGTAAAACTTTTCAGTTTGCACCAACTTTGATTTGGGAAATCTTAAGTCCTCGAGGGACTCATAATGAGCAAACATGTAAAAGGTGCTGAGGTTGATAAGAGTTGACAGGGAATGTAACCAGATAATACCACAGCTCACCAGCACTCAACAGTAAACTTTGTCTCTCTCAAAGCCAGAAATGTTATTTCTGGGACAGTAGGGAGAAATCAAGAGTAAACCAGACCATGAGTGGTATTTTGGGTCCCCGTAAACAGGATCCTTGTTAGGTAAATCAGTGATCATTTTAGGAAAGACCAAATATCAGGCGGCAGGGGAGGATCAGTTCTGCCAGAACCACCTAGGTGAATACAGGGAACTCCCCTTTTTATGCTGCTGTTCTTTGAGTGCTTTCCTGGATGTTATGTATCCTCCGCTTTTACAGTTAGCAGTGTATTGTCTTACTGTCTGAGGCTTGATAAAATCTTGTTTAGTTGAACAAACATTTTTGTATTTGCCATTTTATTCCAGTTATGTTTGAGCAATGCATCCTAAATAACGCTTCTCTGTAAGATGTATTTCGCAGGTACAATGCTCAGACAAAAAACAATAGGTTGTTAGAGTATAATTTTATCCTAGGTGCCTTACTGATTTAACTAGATTTTATTTGTTGCACTGTAATGACTTCTTTTTATGCTTGCCCAAGTAAGCTCTTGTATTTTATTCTTGCATGTTTTGACTGACTCTGGGTATTTACTCTAATATGCATTTTAATAAAGTATAGAATAATTAAAAGAAAAGGAACATAACACTTGCAGGAAGACAAAGACACTTTCTCATTTATCATTTTTCTTTAATATTAGAAAACGATAGAAAAGCTGTACACAGTTCTAGAGTGGAGGCAGTGGAGTGTAGAACCGCATGCCCCTGTCAAATTGATAGAGTGAAGATGTTGAGGGAGAAAATGGAAACTTTCTATTCAGTGAGGAGTGGAATAAAGAAACCATTTCTAGTCATTCCTCAGCGTTGATTGCCTTTGTGCTTTAGGCTTGCATCAGAACTTGCACATAATAAAGAGAAAGTTGAACCAATACGATGATGCACTTTGGAAAGTATAGTTAGATGAAGCTTGTCATTTGGCACAGAGAAATCATGAAAATATAATATGTGGAAATTAACTGTAGGTAATAACTACAGTGGAGAGATACAAAGAAAGAAGCTGCAGGAAGTAGCTCTGATTAAAAAATGCAACATTTAGCATGTAGTGAAATAAAGGTCCCCTAGAAAACATGCATTTCCACATTTCTTGTTTGACCTTATTGCAAGGAAATAAAGGCTCTAAAATAAACCTATGTTTCAGTTCTAGTAGTTCAGATTAGTCTTTGTTTAGGATGTATCAGGATTCACTTAAAATATTCTTCACACCTTCTGTATCAGTCAGAAGACACTTAAGTATTCTACACCTGTTAGTACCTTGCCTCTGCAATCATTGTTGCAACGATTAGTGTATTAAATTAATCATTTAGGAATTCTATTATGCAACCTTCTGAAGTTTTAACGTACTGTAATTTTGAAGTTGTGTCATTATGGTTGCCTGCTGGGAATTTTATGTTTCATTTTCTTGATGCTTTGGTATTCATTATTCATAGTTTAGAGGTGTCCGGAAGACCGGATTTTGTGAGACTTTGTGCAAGAATGAAGGAACCCAGAGACTTAAGGTCAAAACAACTGAAAGCAAATGACATTAAAAAACACAATCAAACAGCTGCTGTTGTAACATATACAAGAATTTGCTGTTTCTGCATCAAACACTTGAGTAAAAATAGTATGTTGAACATTTTTCCATCTGCTTCCATTATTTCCAAAATATTAAGTTGCTGTTAATTGATAAAATTCTTATTAGCCTGGGACAGGAATGGTCATTATAATAAAAGCAGTGGCGATTGCTGAGAATAAATCAGAATTTCTGTGAGTCGCAGGTTTCAGATATTCTTCAGCTTCAGACTTCTTTGCTATAGAAGAATGAATGTGTGAGTTTGTGTATAAATAGAGCAGGAAGCCACCTCAGTTCCCCCCCCCCCCCCCACAAAAAGCAACAAGCCACCCCCCAAATCCCACTTCATTTACCTTTTCTTATTAAGGAGCGGAGGGCAGAAACAAGATTAGAAGACAAGATGGCAGGTAGTGGGAAGAGAGATGCAGTTTAACACCAAAATGTGGATTTAAACTGAGAAGGTTGTAAGCCATGAAGGCAAAAGAATTCACACATGGAAATTTTCATCAGTGATATAGCTCTGAGGCTAAAATACCCACTGAAGTAATTTAGATTTCCTAATTTATTCAGGACTAATTATTTTAATGGGAACTGGCTGGGTTTGATGGTTTTTCTTGTCCTTTATCTCATTGTTCTGCTCTTACAGGCGGAAAGACTAGCAAAAAAGAAGTATGCAGAAGGTAGCAAAATTTTCTGTACCTCAGTTTGTTAGTATGTTCACTGACATACTAACGTGCTGTTTGTATGCTGTATGTTTCTATCTGGCATTGGAAGAAGTAAGCTAGAGAAGGGGATGGTCAGAGGAGTTTCATAATTGTCTTCTCCACTTCAGCGAACTACTTAATGGGAAAACATCTGTTATTTGATCTGGTCTGATTTTGACAGTACGCTTCCAGCTATTGTTGCTCATCTAAAGATCAAATTGTGAGTATCTATTTGCCTGACTTTAGGTAGAGGTATTTTTAATCCTGGCTTTAAGGGAGTCAGATTTGGGCACTGTCTCCTTTGTATACTGATATTTTCTGTATAGCTGTCAGTATTTGTTCTTCAGCTTTGCAATGCTTGTTGTTATATTTTGACTTCCAGGGTTTCTTCTCTTAATTTTAATTGAAAATTATAGTATTTCTGATAAGATACAGGTTAAAGCAAACAAGTGGTATTTACAATATAGCCTGTAAATGCAAATGTCAGAAAGAAGGAATTTTATATTAAGATCTCTAATTTTATGGAACTATCTATATTATATTATGGTAAAAAACTGTTTCCCACCATTCTTTTCATCATCTCAAACTGAAGACTATTTAAAGGTTTGGGGTTTTTTATACCTAAATAGAGGCAGAATTAAAAATCAAACAAGCCAAAACCAAACCAACAAACCCACAATTGTGTTTTTCTGTATATTTAGCTACTCAGGGAAAATAGAATTATTAAAATAATAGTTGAGATGATACTGGATGCGTAGATGATGATGTTGGCTACACTGACATTTAGCATGAGGTAACATGTGGTTTGTATCACAGTGGCTATCATGACTGGTTGTAATTCACACCGATAAGTATAAACACTTCTTTTTGTGTGAATAGAATTTGTGTATGTCCTTACATGTTCGCTTTGACTTTTCATCTCTCTTAAATTGCTACGTAGATATAACCATTATGATAAAATAATTCACTATGCAGTTCCATTAATTAGTATTTAGGTGTATGCTACCCTGTGTATAGATGTTTGTGGAATGCAAGAAATTAATGGCTTAAATCTAATTAGTTACTATATCTAACATCTGCCTGAGAAGAAACTATTGAAAGTGTAAAACAAGTTTGGTCGTTTGCTGTATTTATTTATTTGTTATTATCTTACATTTCTGATTTGCTTTACTGTTGCTTTAATAAGATGTTTCTTCTCCAGAAAAGGCTACTCTGCAGGAGATTCATAAGGTTCATTTTTCTGTAAGGGTAATTTGTGGAAAAGGTATTCATTGCTCATTAAAACAACTGAAATACTGTAAGGAATGCCAGATAGATTATATTGCAGGTGTTTTTATTGAATACCTGCCCTGAAATATTTCAGAACGCTTTCTTCACCATTGTTGGTTGTTGAAGTACTGAGATATATTGAAGAGTAAAGCATAATTGAAAAATGATTTTTGATGAGATACTGGACCTCATGTTGATCAATTTGAAGTACAAAGAACCAACTTAGAGGCGTTTTTCAGTGTGCAAGTAACAATTAATGTGAGTTGCCATTTTTAATGATTATTCAGGAATTACCATAGTTGCTAACAGTAAGAGAAACAACTATTTACTTCTCGGTTCTTAGTCCATACTTTTTGTGGTAAATGTAAAACACTACATGAATCTGTAGAATATTAGAATTAAAAGCTCTTCTTAAGTAGTACATTAATCAATTTGGTGATATTGTGGTACTGTTTGTTATATAATGAGTTCCTCTTATTTTCAAGGGAAATCACAAGTGCAACCCTGTGACATTGCTCAGATAAGGCATCCCCATATAATGTTTTTTATTGCTAAGAAGTAAAATGACAAAGGTTATGCAAAATCATAAAAATTCATGACTTCCAAATGTTTAAATGTGAACAGCTGTTGATAACAAATACTGAACTTCCTTTCCAAAAGATTGCTCCCGTCTTGATTTCTTGTAAATTATTTAATTATCTGATTGGGGTGAGGAGGGAGAAGTAGTACTAACTTTGTTCTTGTAGTATTATTAGGTTTTTAATCATTTTACGTTCACTGGCAGACATAATGTCTTGTGGTAAAGTCTGAATAGAATGTGTCTGTTATTTGTAATGACCAGAACAAGTATGACAATCTTAAAGTAAAGCTGAATTGGGGAAAAAAGTTTGAAATATGGGAAAAGGAAGACAGATGTATCAAATTCTCCATTTTGCTTGGTTTTGCCTGGAGGAGGGGAGTACTGAGTTCATTTCTAATTGATTTTTTAAGAGTTTAGTTAAAGGGCTGTTAGCAGTTACAGCATCTATTGTTCAAATCTGTTGTTAAAAGGGTTAACAATTTGATACCAGCAGTGTTTCTCGCATCTAAAACATCTCATTTTCCTTAACTTGAGGGAAA
>NW_009944649.1:11079-12597 GCF_000696875.1 Nestor notabilis | reverse complement strand
AAAGAGGGAAGGTCCTTCTGACAGTCATTAATTGAGAATTGTGAACTTTGTCTGTTTGTAAGGCCAGGAACTGGGTGAAAAAAACCACCTCATTTGTTTTGATTTGGTTGGAGGTTTTTGTTTGTGGTTTTGGTTTGCTTTTGTTTTTTTTCTTTATCACTTGCCTTATTTTGATCAACTATGAGTTTTCTTTTTTAATTAGACTGTCATCTATTAGATTGTCATTAGACTACGATTGTCTTTATTAGACCATCTGATCCTTAGCCTGAATGTTCAGTCTTGCTAAGGAAGCTAGGGAGATGGCATGTAAAACATAATTTTTGGCAGGCTCAAGAGCTCTGTCTCTGTTCTTATCCATTGGACTTTCCTGAGGCAGTAGATTGTAAGCTGTTTATGTGAGCTTAACGTTTGTGGAGAGCTATCTGCTTGTTAATTAGTAATAAACAGTGGGTACAATAATTTCCTGAGAAAAGATGAGAAGATGGTAGGAGGAAATTACTGAAGTTCAACTCCCTGATGTGCAGCAGAGTATATTGTCAGGTGTTGTGCTACTTGTGACTTGTGCTCTTTGCCCCACCATGTTTTGGTGTGTGTCAAACTTCTCTTTTTGGGGGAAGGTCTTGTCAGTGTGGTCCACATGCTTGTTATTTGGAGATCAGACTAACAAAATACTCTCTTCATAGGACTTTAACCATTCTTTTTTATCAGCTTACATAAAAACTTGCTGCTCTACTTAACATGTATTTCTGGAACTTGTATAGTCAGAGATGGCTGAGATACAGCCGTCTTAAAATGACAGAAAGATGCCAATAGAAGGATGCAGTTGTGAGGGACATCTGAATTCAGGCTTTTTTTCCTGTCACTACTCAGCCAGCATTCAAATTGGTTAAGCTGCCAAAACACTGCAAAACCCACTCCCTTCTTTTTTGCTCCAGTGTTTCTTGCCCAGCACATGTACGTACTCTTTTCTTTGCTATTGAGGAGCAAGTGGGTTGAAAACATTCGTTGTTGTAGATAAATTGCTTTGTATTTCTACTTGTTTGCTATAGTACAGACATGTACTTTATGGCCTTTTTTTAATGGATTTGGGTAACAATATAGGCTTCTTAAGAAGGAAAGGACTGACTTCTTTCAATGGAAGGAATAAATGCTTCAGACTTATGAGGAGGGAAAACAGTGACTTTCATATCTGTGCTGTCAATCTGATTACATTTTCAGTAGGTAATGAGTGACAGTTGTTACCAGCTGATGGCTGCATGGTGACCTCTGTAAAAGCAATTGCAATCTTTCTCCATTTCATGGTCTACAGGTGTCCATACTGCAGAATAAAACAACAGATCTGACAGTAATAGGTACTGGTTTCAGCAATCTCTGAAAGAGGTCAAGAACAACCCAGCATACCAGGACACTGCTGAGGCATTTTGTTGTCATTGTTTGAGGCAACTTCTGTGGTTTCCCAAGCTCTGATTCCCCTGAGGATCAAGAGAGGGTTTTGGTTTCCAGGAGTGTCAGTTTTGT